>NC_088232.1:48677715-48762715 GCF_036934945.1 Oncorhynchus masou masou
ATTTGTAGCGTCTTTTCAACGTCTTTTGCTCATAGGGTTAACACCAAATGATAAGCCATTGTAACCAGACAGCAGTACACAGACTACTGATTGCTGTCCATGGTGCTGAAGTTGCTATGATAGCCTTTCTGTGGTGACGGGGTGTTTCTGTGGTGACGGGGTGTTTCTGTGGTGACGGGGTGTTTCTGTGGTGACGGGGTGTTTCTGTGGTGACGGGGTGTTTCTGTGGTGACAGGGTGTTTCTGTGGTGACGGGGTGTTTCTGTGGTGACGGTGTGTTTCTGTGGTGACAGGGTGCTTCTGTGGTGACGGGGTGTTTCTGTGGTGACGGGGTGTTTCTGTGGTGACGGGGTGTTTCTGTGGTGACAGGGTGTTTCTGTGGTGACGGGGTGTGTGGCATATAGCTTTGCTTTAGCTAATGAATAAATGTTTATTGGTAGAACTATTTGGTCGTTATTTTCTCATGTTAAGTTAAACGTTTTATTTTTTCAAGGACGGAGAGACGCTTTTTCAATCACACAACCTGAAACCCAAGAAAAACACACTTAGTTTCCTAGTACATATGGAAAAGGATTCTGACTTGTTGGAGGGTTACCGTCAAAAATGATTTATAACAAATGAAAAAAATAGACGTGGATGACAGGTCCTGGACCCCCAGAGCGCGTGGCCCTGCCTGCCATGCGGGGACTGTGGGCTGTCCGCTGCGCCAGTGCCCCTCCCACTCCTTTCTTTACAGTCTATTTCCCCTTTCTCCCTCTCTTTTCTCCCTCTGTTTTCTCTTTCTCTGCTCCTGGCAGGAGATGATGTAACAGCATTAACACAGCAGGGTGAGTAGGCACTCAGCTCAGTCACCCAGAAGAGAGAAGGGAAGAGAGTTCTCTCAAAGATTTACGAGGTCTGACCTCCAGCCTTCAACCATGCCAACACCCGCCTGTGTCAACTACGTTAACCTCAACCGCGTTACCTCTCGCCCATGTTCAATCATTCATGTTACCTTTCACCCCCGTCGACTCAAACATTATTATTTTACCTTTTATTGTCACCTCTGTAACATCAAGTACGGTGCACCATGTCATCTTCCATGTGGACACAGACCAACCGATATATATACATTTACCCCCGACTCACTGTCTCTCTCCTCTCAGATATATACATTTACCCCTGACTCACTGTCTCTCTCCTCTCAGATATATACATTTACCCCTGACTCACTGTCTCTCTCCTCTCAGATATATACATTTACCCCTGACTCACTGTCTCTCTCCTCTCAGAAACATACATTTACCCCTGACTCACTGTCTCTCTCCTCTCAGATATATACATTTACCCCTGACTCACTGTCTCTCTCCTCTCAGATATATACATTTACCCCTGACTCACTGTCTCTCTCCTCTCAGATATATACATTTACCCCTGACTCACTGTCTCTCTCCTCTCAGATATATACATTTACCCCTGACTCACTGTCTCTCTCCTCTCAGAAACATACATTTACCCCTGACTCACTGTCTCTCTCCTCTCAGAAACATACATTTACCCCTGACTCACTGTCTCTCTCCTCTCAGATATATACATTTACCCCTGACTCACTGTCTCTCTCCTCTCAGATATATACATTTACCCCTGACTCACTGTCTCTCTCCTCTCAGAAACATACATTTACCCCTGACTCACTGTCTCTCTCCTCTCAGATATATACATTTACCCCTGACTCACTGTCTCTCTCCTCTCAGATATATACATTTTACCCCTGACTCACTGTCTCTCTCCTCTCAGATATATACATTTACCCCTGACTCACTGTCTCTCTCCTCTCAGATATATACATTTACCCCTGACTCACTGTCTCTCTCCTCTCAGATATATACATTTACCCCTGACTCACTGTCTCTCTCCTCTCAGATATATACATTTACCCCTGACTCACTGTCTCTCTCCTCTCAGATATATACATTTACCCCTGACTTACTGTCTCTCTCCTCTCAGATACATACATTTACCCCTGACTCACTGTCTCTCTCCTCTCAGATATATACATTTACCCCTGACTTACTGTCTCTCTCCTCTCAGATATATACATTTACCCCTGACTCACTGTCTCTCTCCTCTCAGATACATACATTTACACCTGACTCACTGTCTCTCTCCTCTCAGATATATACATTTACCCCTGACTCACTGTCTCTCTCCTCTCAGATATATACATTTACCCCTGACTCACTGTTTCTCTCCTGTCATATTTTATTTACTAGTTTTTCTGCTTTTTGTGTTGTGTTCTTCCGTTAGCTGTACAGTATCCACTGCATTCCATTACAAAAAGCACGGATGGATCCACATTTATTCAGTCTTTTTTTCCCCTCCTGCGTTTGTCATTCGTTATGACTTGAAAATGGATCTCTCTCCTCCCTTTGACTTTCAGTTTATCTGCGGCAGAAATGGTCTGATGTGATGAATGTGGTGTGTTGGAAGTCCACCTGGAGGCAGTTCCTCCATTAAGTCTGTCCACCTGGAGGCAGTTCCTCCATTAAGTCTGTCCACCTGGAGGCAGTTCCTCCATTAAGTCTGTCCACCTGGAGGCAGTTCATCCATTAAGTCTGTCCACCTGGAGGCAGTTCCTCCATTAAGTCTGTCCACCTGGAGGCAGTTCCTCCATTAAGTCTGTCCACCTGGAGGCAGTTCCTCCATTAAGTCTGTCCACCTGGAGGCAGTTCCTCCATTAAGTCTGTCCACCTGGAGGCAGTTCCTCCATTAAGTCTGTCCACCTGGAGGCAGTTCCTCCATTAAGTCTGTCCACCTGGAGGCAGTTCCTCCATTAAGTCTGTCCACCTGGAGGCAGTTCCTCCATTAAGTCTGTCCACCTGGAGGCAGTTCCTCCATTAAGTCTGTCCACCTGGAGGCAGTTCATCCATTAAGTCTGTCCACCTGGAGGCAGTTCCTCCATTAAGTCTGTCCACCTGGAGGCAGTTCCTCCATTAAGTCTGTCCACCTGGAGGCAGTTCCTCCATTAAGTCTGTCCACCTGGAGGCAGTTCCTCCATTAAGTCTGTCCACCTGGAGGCAGTTCCTCCATTAAGTCTGTCCACCTGGAGGCAGTTCCTCCATTAAGTCTGTCCACCTGGAGGCAGTTCCTCCATTAAGTCTGTCCACCTGGAGGCAGTTCCTCCATTAAGTCTGTCCACCTGGAGGCCGTTCCTCCATTAAGTCTGTCCACCTGGAGGCCGTTCCTCCATTAAGTCTGTCCACCTGGAGGCAGTTCCTCCATTAAGTCTGTCCACCTGGAAGTCTGTATTAAAAGTGAGGGAAGAAATTAAGCATGTTCCCTCTGATTTCAGTGCACTGATTCTGACTCACACACACACACACACACACACACACACACACACACACACACACACACACACACACACACACACACACACACACACACACACACACACACACACACACACACACACAGACACACACACACACACACACACATGCATGCACACAAACACACACACACACAAAGTTCTTCCCATTGTGTGTGTGTGTGTGTGTGTCTGTGTGTGTGTCTGTGTGTGTGTCTGTGTGTGTGTGTGTCTGTGTGTGTGTCTGTGTGTGTGTCTGTGTGTGTCTGTGTGCCTGCACATGTGTGTCTGTGTGTGTGTCTGTGTGTGTGTCTGTGTGTGTCTGTGTGCCTGCACATGTGTGTGTCTGTGTGTGTCTGTGTGCCTGCACATGTGTCTGTGTGTGTGTGTGTGTGTGTGTGTGTGTGTGCGTAGGTCTTTGCCTTGCCTCAGTTCAAAACAACATGATGTCGAGCTGCATACCCTCCACCAATCATAGCTAGGATAGCAACATTCCCAGCCAACCAGATACTCCCAGCAGCTTTCCTCTTTGTTCCTGTTCCATATTCAGTCTGGTGGGTTCTCTTGGATGAAGACATCTGTACTGTACAAACCCTCCACACCAATTAGAGGTCTACCTACCAACACCCATTTGTCTCTCGGTTTGTCTGTCTCTCTCTCTCTCCCTCTCTCCCTCTCTCTCTCTCTCTCTCTTTGTCTCGCTGTCTCTCTCTCTGTCTCGCTGTCTCTCTCTCGCTGTCTCTCTCTCTGTCTCGCTGTCTCTCTCTCTCTTTGTCTCTCTTTGTCTCGCTGTCTCTCTCTTTGTCTCGCTGTCTCTCTCTCTGTCTCGCTGTCTCTCTCTCGCTGTCTCTCTCTCTGTCTCGCTGTCTCTCTCTCTCTTTGTCTCGCTGTCTCTCTCTCTTTGTCTCGCTGTCTCTCTCTTTGTCTCGCTGTCTCTCTCTCTGTCTCGCTGTCTCTCTTTCTGTCTCTCTCTGTCTGTCTCTCTCTCTCTGTCTCACTCTGTCTCTCTCTCTTACACATACACACACTAGACTAGACTACACACACACATACACACACTGCTCTGTGTTGGTATAATAATCAAACCCTGTATGTGACATCTGCATAAGACATCCCAAAACCAGGAAGAAATGACTATTGTGCAGTTGGAGAGCCTTGTAGCCTCAGAATAATCATATGTGTAGACACACAGGTACATCATCGTTACGCACACACGCACACACACACACATGCACAGAGCACACACACACATGCACAGAGCACACACACACATGCACAGAGCACACACACACATGTACAGAGCACACACACACATGTACAGAACACACACGCGCGCGCGCATGCGCACACACACACATGTACAGAGCACACACACACATGTACAGAGCACACACACACATGTACAGAGTACACACACACATGTACAGAGTACACACACACACATGCATGGCTGCTTCAGCAGTTCGTTACTTCCTCGTTAAAGAGGGATCCAACCCTTCGTTCTCCCAGAGGACCCCGGGGCTCTCAGTCTGTCTGGATTATGAGAGCATGTTATCTTCCCCTTTATGATCCATTCGCCCCTCTCCTTCTTGTCTCCTAACACCCCTCTGTAGTGCCCCAGAGCCTCATCGGCTGATGCCTTCCTCTCCTCTGCACCTTCCCCCCCCCCCCCCGAGGCTGTCCCACTCATCCTCACTCTCCCCTTTTATCTCTTAGTCACTCTCCTCTTCTCCTCCTCTCTCCCCCTCCTCTCACCTTATCTCTCCATCCACCAACCCTCCCGCCCCACTCTTCATCTTAACAACCTGGAGTTGTCACACTTCTTTGTTTTCTCTCTCCTCTCTCTTTCTCCTTCATTTCTTTTTCTCCTTCCCCTCTCTGTCTCCTTCCCCTCTCATTTTCTCCATTCCCCTCTCTGTCTCCTTCCCCTCTCGGTCTCCTTCCCCTCTCTGTCTCTTCCTCTCTCTGTCTCCTTCCCCTCTCGTTCTCCTTCCTCTCTCTGTCTCCTTCCCCTCTCTTTCTACTTCATCTCCTTTTCTCCTTCCCCTCTTTTTCTCCTTCCCCTCTCTTTCTCCTTCCCCTCTCTGTCTCCTTCCCCTCTCTGACTCATTCCCCTCTCTTTCTCCTTCCCCTCTATTTCTCCTTCCCCTCTTTTTCTCCTTCCCCTCTTTTTCTCCTTCCCCTCTCTGTCTCCTTCCCCTCTCTTTCACCTTCCCCTCTCTTTCTCATTCCCCTGTTTTTCTCCTTCCCCTCTTTTTCTCCTTCCCCTCTCTGTCTCCTTCCCCTCTCTTTCACCTTCCCCTCTCTTTCTCATTCCCCTCTCTGTCTCCTTCCCCTCTCTGTCTCCTTCCTCTTTTTCTCCTTCCCCTCTCTGTCTCCTTCCTCTTTTTCTCCTTCATCTCCTTTTCTCCTTCCCCTCTCTTTCTCCTTCCCCTCTCTTTCTCCTTCCCCTCTCTTTCTCCTTCCCCTCTCTTTCTACTTCCCCTCTCTTTCTCCTTCCCCTCTCTTTCTCCTTCCCCTCTCTTTCTCCTTCCCCTCTCTTTCTCCTTCCCCTCTCTTTCTACTTCCCCTCTCTTTCTCCTTCCTCTCTCTTTCTCCTTCCTCTCTCTGTCTCCTTCCCCTCTTTCTACTTCATCTCCTTTTCTCCTTCCCCTCTCTTTCTCCTTCCCCTCTCTTTCTCCTTCCCCTCTCTGACTCCTTCCCCTCTTTTTCTCCTTCCCCTCTCTTTCTCCTTCCACTCTCTTTCTCCTTCCCCTCTCTGACTCCTTCCCCTCTTTTTCTCCTTCCCCTCTCTTTCTCCTTCCCCTCTCTTTCTCCTTCCCCTCTTTCTACTTCATCTCCTTTTCTCCTTCCCCTCTCTTTCTCCTTCCCCTGTCTTTCTCCTTCCTCTCTCCGTCTCCTTCCCCTCTCTTTCTCCTTCCCCTCTCTTTCTCCTTCCCCTCTCTTTCTCCTTCCCCTCTCTTTCTCCTTCCCCTCTCTTTCTCCTTCCCCTCTCTGACTCCTTCCCCTCTTTTTCTCCTTCCCCTCTCTTTCTCCTTCCCCTCTCTTTCTCCTTCCCCTCTCTTTCTCCTTCCCCTCTCTGACTCCTTCCCCTCTTTTTCTCCTTCCCTCTCTTTCTCCTTCCCTCTCTTTCTCCTTCCCTCTCTTTCTACTTCCCCTCTCTTTCTCCTTCCTCTCTCTTTCTCCTTCCTCTCTCTGTCTCCTTCCCCTCTTTCTACTTCATCTCCTTTTCTCCTTCCCCTCTCTTTCTCCTTCCCCTGTCTTTCTCCTTCCTCTCTCCGTCTCCTTCCCCTCTCTTTCTCCTTCCCCTCTCTTTCTCCTTCCCCTCTCTTTCTCCTTCCCCTCTCTTTCTCCTTCCCCTCTCTTTCTCCTTCCCCTCTCTGACTCCTTCCCCTCTTTTTCTCCTTCCCCTCTCTTTCTCCTTCCCCTCTCTTTCTCCTTCCCCTCTCTGACTCCTTCCCCTCTTTTTCTCCTTCCCCTCTCTTTCTCCTTCCCCTCTCTTTCTCCTTCCCCTCTCTTTCTCCTTCCCCTCTCTTTCTCCTTCCCCTCTTTTTCTCCTTCCCCTCTCTTTCTCCTTCCCCTCTCTTTCTCCTTCCCCTTTTTCTCCTTCCCCTCTTTTTCTCCTTCATCTCTCTTTCTCCTTCATCTCTTTTACCCCTTCATCTCTTTTTCTCCTTCCCCTCTCTTTCTGTACAGCACTTTGTGCCATCGGCTGATGTATAAAAGGGCTTTATAAATTAATTTGATTGATTGATCTGTCTGCCTCCCCTTATAAACCAGTGAGGACATGCATAACACATTCCTCTACACAAACTATCAAAACCCATCTACTTCCATCCCTCATCCCCTCTTACCTCCCCTCATCCCCTCTTACCTCCCCTCATCCTCTCTTACCTCCCCTCACCCCTCTTGGCCAGCCAGTTGAGGGGCCAGCCAGTTGAGGGGCCAGCCAGTTGAGGGACCAGACATTCGAAGGGCCAGCCAGTTGAGGGGCCAGCCAGTTGAGGGGCCAGCCAGTTGAGGGGCCAGCCAGTTGAGGGGCCAGCCAGTTGAGGGACCAGACATTTGAAGGGCCAGCCATTTGATGAGCCAGCCATTTGATGAGCCAGCCATTTGATGAGCCAGCCAGTTGAGGGGCCAGCCAGTTGAGGGGCCAGACATTCGAAGGGCCAGCCATTTGATGAGCCAGCCATTTGATGTGCCAGCCATTTGATGAGCCAGCCATTTGAGGGGCCAGCCAGTTGAGGGGCCAGCCAGTTGAGGGACCAAACATTCGAAGGGCCAGCCATTTGATGAGCCAGTCATTTGATGAGCCAGTCATTTGATGAGCCAGCCAGTTGAGGGGCCAGCCAGTTGAGGGGCCAGCCAGTTGAGGGGCCAGCCAGTTGAGGGGCCAGCCAGTTGAGGGGCCAGCCAGTTGAGGGGCCAGCCATTTGATGAGCCAGCCATTTGATGAGCCAGCCATTTGATGAGCCAGCCATTTGATGAGCCAGCCATTTGCGTTTTGAATGGTGATAGTAAAGTGTCTGCTGAATGATATGGTTTTATTTAGAGCATTTATTTATTTAGAGCACACGTAGGCACACAAATACAAATTAGGCAATCGACTTCGAACACACAGTTATGAAATCAGCAGACAAACAGAGCACCTCCCCCTGTCTCTCTCCATGATCCTCAGTGTGTGTGTGTGTGGGTGGGTCATCCACAGTATGCCAACCCTCTGCTGAGCTGCTCTATTGAGACCTAGGTCTGTTTTCCAAATGCGCCCTGTATAATACAATATAAAATACACATTAAACACTAGATAAATATAAATAGATTGACTACAACAGTCCAGCAAACATTCTAACAGGGTTATCTGGAGGATCAGCTGGGCTCTCGTCCTCACTGAGAGAAAGAGAGGGAACTAGAGAGAAAGAGAGAGGGAACTAGAGAGAGAGAGAAAGAGAGAACTAGAGAGATAGAAAGAGAGGGAACTAGAGAGGGAGAGAGAGGGAACTAAAGAGAGAGAGAGGGAACTAGAGAGATAGAAAGAGAGGGAACAAGAGAGAGAAAAAGAGAGTACTAGAGAGAGGGAACTAGAGAGAGAGAAAGAGAGAACTAGAGAGAGAGAAAGAGAGGGAACTAGAGAGAGAGAAAGAGAGAACTAAAGAGAGAGAAAGAGAGGGAACTGGAGAGAGGTAACTAGAGAGAGGGAAAGAGAGGGAACTAGAGAAAGAGAAAGAGAACTAGAGAGAGAGAAAGAGAGAACTAGAGAGAGAGAAAGAGAGGGAACTAGAGAGAGAGGGGGAACTAGAGAAAGAGAGGGAACTAGAGAGAGAAAGAGAGATCTAGAGAGAGAGAAAGAAAGAGAGGGACCTATAGAGATGGAGAGAAAGAGAGGGATCTAGAGAGAGAGAAAGAGAACTAGAGAGAGAGAAAGAGAGAACTAGAGAGAGAGAAAGAGAGGGAACTAGAGAGAGAGAAAGAGAGAAAGAGGGAACTAAAGAGAGAGAAAGAGGGAACTAAAGAGAGGGAATGAGAGAGAGGGAACTAGAGAGAGAAAGAGAGGGAACTAGAAATAGAAAGGGAGAAAGAGAGGGAACTAGAGAGAGAGAAAGAGAGAATAAGAGAGAGAGAAATATAGAACTGGAGAGAGAGAAAGAGAGGGAACTAGAAAGAGAGAAAGAGAGGGAACTAGAGAAAGAGAGGGAACTAGAGAGAGAGAGAGAGAGAGAGGGAACTAGAGAGAGAGAAAGAGAGAAAGAGAGGGAACTAGAGAGAGAGAGAAAGGGAACTAGAGAGAGAGAAATAGAGAACTGGAGAGAGAGAAAGAGAGGGAACTAGAAAGAGAGAAAGAGAGGGAACTAGAAAGAGAGAAAGAGAGGGAACTAGAGAAAGAGAGGGAACTAGAGAGAGAGAGAGAGAGAGGGAACTAGAGAGAGAGAAAGAGAGGGAACTAGAGAGAGAGAGAAAGGGAACTAGAGAGAGAGAGAAATAGAGAACTGGAGAGAGAGAAAGAGAGGGAACTAGAAAGAGAGAAAGAGAGGGAACAAGAGAGAGAACTAGAGGGAACTAGAGAGAGAGAAAGAGGGAACTAGAGAGAGAGAAAGCGAGAACTAGAGAGAGAGAGAAAGAGAGAACTAGAGAGATAGAGAGAGAGAACTAGAGAGAGAGAGAGCGAATGAGAGAGAGAGAGAGCGAGGAAGAGAGAACTAGAGAGAGAGAGAAAGAGAGCGAGGAAGAGAGAACTAGAAAGAGATAAAGAGAGAAAGAGAGAGAGAGGGGGGAGAGAGAGAGAAAGAGAACTAGAGAGAGAGAAATAAAGAAAGAGAGCGAGGAAGAGAGAACTAGAGAGCGAGGACGAGAGAACTAGAGAGAGAGAAAGAGAGAACTAGAGAGAGAGAAAGAGAGCGAGGAAGAGAGAACTAGAGAGAGAGAAAGAGAGAACTCGAGAGAGAGAGAGAGAGAGAGAGAGAGAGAGAGAGAGAGAGAGAGAGAGAGAGAGAAGAGAGAACTAGAGAGAGAGTGAAAGAGAGAACTAGAGAGAGAGTGAAAGAGAGAACTAGAGAGAGAGGGAAAGAGAGAACTAGAGAGGCAAATTTGACCCCGATAACTACTGTGGGATATGCGTCAACAGCAACCTTGGGAAAATCCACTAAAGTGTCATTAACAGCAGACTCGTGCATTTCCTCAGTGAAAACAATGTACTGAGCAAATGTCAATTTGGCTTTTTACCAAATTATCGTACGACAGACCACATATTCACCTTGCACACCCTAATTGACAAACAAACAAACCAAAACAAAGGCAAAGTCTTCTCATACTTTGTTGATTTCAAAAAAGTCTTCGACCCAATTTTGCATGAGGGTCTGCTATACAAATTGATGGAAAGTGGTGTTGGGAGAAAAACATACCACATTATAAAATCCATGTACACAAACAACAAGAGTTTGGTTAAAATAGGCACACAAAAAAAAGTTTCTTTCCACAGGGCCGTGGGGTGAGACAAGGATGCAGCTTAAGCCCCACCCTCTTCAACATATATATCAACAAATTGGCAAGGGCACAAGAACAGTCTGCAGAACCCAGCCTCACCCTACTAGAAACTGAAGTGAAATGTCTACTGTTTGCTGATGATCTGATGCTTCTGTCACCAACCAAGGAGGGACTAACGTAGCACCTAGATCTTCTGCACAGATTCTGTCAGACCTGGGCCCTGACAGTAAATCTCAGCAAGACCAAAATAATGGTGTTCCAAAAAAGGTCCAGTCGCCAGGACCACAAATACAAATTCTAGACATCGTTGCCCGAGAGCACAAAAAAAACTATACATACCTTGGCCTAAACATCAGCGCCACAGGTAACTTCCACAAAGCTGTGAACGATCTGAGAGACAAGGCAAGAATGGCATTCTACGCCATCAAAAGGAACATAAAATGCGACATACCAATTAGGATTTCACTAAAAATACTTGAATCAGTTATAGAACACATTGCACTTTATGGTTGTGAGGTCTTGGGTCTGCTCACCAACCAAGAATTCACAAAATGGGACAAACACCAAATTCTGCAAAAATATCCTCTGTGTACAACGTAAAACACCAAATAATGCATGCAGAGCAGAAATAGGCCGATACCCGCTAATGATCAAAATCCAGAAAAGAGCCGTTAAATTCTACAACCACCTAAAAGGAAGTGATTCCCAAACCTTCCATAACACAGCTATCACCTATAGAGAGATGAACCTGTAGAAGAGTCCCCTAAGCAAGCTGGTCCTGGGGCTCTGTTCACAAACACAAACAGACCCCACAGAGCCCCAGGACAGCAACAGAATTAGACCCAAACAAATCACGAGAAACCAAAAAGATAATTACCTGATACATTGGAAAGAATTAACAAAAAAACTGAGCAAACTAGAATGCTATTTGGCCCTGAACAGAGAGTACACAGAATACCTGACCACTGTGACTGACCCAAACTTAATGAAAGCTTTGACTATGTACAGACTCAGTGAGCATAGCCTTGCTATTGAGAAAGACAGGCTATGTGCACAGCCCACACAATGAGGTGGAAACTGAGCTACACTTCATAACCTCCTGCGAAATGTATGACCATATTAGAGACACATATTTCCCTCAGATTACACAGATCCACAACGATTTAAAAAACAAACCTGATTTTGATAAACTCCCATATATACTGGGTGAAATACCACAGTGTGCCATCATAGCAGCAAGATTTGTGACCTGTGAAGGGCAACCAGTGAATAACAAACAACATTGTAAATACAACCCAAATGTATGTTTATTTGTTTTCCCTTGTGTACTTTAACCTTTTGCACATCATTACAACACTGTACATAGACATATAATATGACATTTGAAATGTCTTTATTCTTTTGGAACTTCTGTGAGTGTAATGTTTATTGTTCATTTTTATTGTTTATTTCACTTTTGTATATTATCTACTTCACTTGCTTTGGCAATGTTAATATATGTTTCCCATGCCAATAAACCCCTTGAATTGAATTGAACTAGAGACAGAACTAGAGAGAGTGAGAACTAGAGATAGAGAGGGAACTAGAAAGAGAGAACTAGAGAGAGAGAAAGACCAAGAGAGAGAGAGAGAGAACTAGAAAGAGAGAACTAGAGAGAGAGAAAGAACTAGAGAGAGAGAAAAAAAGAGAGGAGAAATAGAGAACTGGGAAGAGAAAGGGGGAACTAGAGAAAGCGAGAGAAAGAGCGAGAGGGAACGAGAGAGAGAGAGAGAGCCTGCTTGTGCCAGCACTAACAAGCGCACGTTTCAGTGTATGTTTCCTCAGGGGGTGCTCTCCCTTCTCCCAGCCCCTTCCTCCATCTCTTTCTCTTCTGTCCTGCACGTCAGCAAAGGGTTACATAAGAGAGGGGCAAAAATAGCAGCAGAGTGAAGTGGTTGGTCTCTGGGTTGGCACGCACACAGCCCCAGCAGGCCTGAGGGCCACAGCGCTATCCTGGGTACTGGCTGCTATCCTGGGTACTGACTACTATACTGGGTACTGACTACTATCCTGGGTACTGGCTGCTATCCTGGGTACTGACTACTATCCTGGGTATTGACTGCTATCCTGGGTACTGACTGCTATCCTGGGTACTGACTACTATCCTGGGTACTGACTACTATCCTGGGTACTGACTACTATCCTGGGTACTGACTGCTATCCTGGGTACTGACTGCTATCCTGGGTACTGACTGCTATCCTGGGTACTGACTGCTATCCTGGGTACTGACTACTATCCTGGGTACTGACTACTATCCTGGGTACTGACTACTATCCTGGGTACTGACTACTATCCTGGGTACTGACTGCTATCCTGGGTACTGACTACTATCCTGGGTACTGACTGCTATTCTGGGTACTAACTGCTACCCTGGGTACTGACTACTATCCTGGGTACTGATTACTATCCTGGGTACTGGCTGCTATCCTGGGTACTGGGCTACTGACTACTATCCTGGGTACTGACTGCTATCCTGGGTACTGACTACTATCCTGGGTACTGACTGCTATCCTGGGTACTGACTGCTATCCTGGGTACTGCTATCCTGGGTATCCTGGGTACTGACTGCTATCCTGGGTACTGACTACTATCCTGGGTACTGACTGCTATCCCTGGGTATCCTAACAACTATCCTGGGTATCCTGACTGCTATCCTGGGTACTGACTACTATCCTGGGTACTGGCTGTACTGACTGCTATCCTGGGTACTGACTACTATCCTGGGTTACTGACTGCTATCCTGGGTACTGACTACTATCCTGGGTACTGACTGCTATCCTGGGTACTGACTA
The DNA here is from genome assembly GCF_036934945.1 of Oncorhynchus masou masou. Classification (NCBI taxonomy): domain Eukaryota; kingdom Metazoa; phylum Chordata; class Actinopteri; order Salmoniformes; family Salmonidae; genus Oncorhynchus; species Oncorhynchus masou. The sequence goes on from NC_088232.1 coordinate 48,690,874, forward strand.
CTATCCTGGGTACTGACTACTATCCTGGGTACTGACTGCTATCCTGGGTACTGGCTGCTATCCTGGGTACTGACTGCTATCCTGGGTACTGACTGCTATCCTGGGTACTGACTACTATCCTGGGTACTGACTGCTATCCTGGGTACTGACTGCTATCCTGGGTACTGACTGCTATCCTGGGTACTGACTGCTATCCTGGGTACTGAATACTATCCTGGGTACTGACTGCTATCCTGGGTACTGACTGGGTATCCTGGGTACTGACTGCTATCCTGGGTACTGACTACTATCCTGGGTACTGACTGCTATCCTGGGTACTGACTGCTATCCTGGGTACTGACTACTATCCTGGGTACTGACCTGGGTACTGACTTCTATATTGGGTACTGACTGCTATCCTGGGTACTGACTACTATCCTGGGTACTGACTTACTATCCTGGGTACTGACTGCTATCCTGGGTACTGACTACTATCCTGGGTACTGACTACTATCCTGGGTACTGACTTCTATCCTGGGTACTGACTGCTATTATGGGTACTGACTACTATCCTGGGTACTGACTACTATCCTGGGTACTGACTGACTGCTATCCTGGGTACTGACTACTATCCTGGGTACTGACTGCTATCCTGGGTACTGACTACTATCCTGGGTACTGACTACTATCCTGGGTACTGACTGCTATCCTGGTACTGACTACTATCCTGGGTACTGACTACTATCCTGGGTACTGACTACTATCCTGGGTACTGACTGCTATCCTGGGTACTGACTACTATCCTGGGTACTGACTGACTGGCTGCTATCCTGGGTACTGGCTGCTATCCTGGGTACTGACTATGCTATCCTGGGTACTGACTGCTATCCTGGGTACTGACTACTATCCTGGGTACTGACTGCTATCCTGGGTACTGACTACTATCCTGGGTACTGACTACTATCCTGGGTACTGACTACTATCCTGGGTACTGGCTGCTATCCTGGGTACTGACTGCTATCCTGGGTACTGACTGCTATCCTGGGTACTGACTACTATCCTGGGTACTGACTGCTATCCTGGGTACTGACTGCTATCCTGGGTACTGGCTGCTATCCTGGGTACTGACTACTATCCTGGGTACTGACTACTATCCTGGTACTGGCTGCTATCCTGGGTACTGACTGCTATCCTGGGTACTGACTGCTATCCTGGGTACTGCTATCCTGGGTACTGACTACTATCCTGGGTACTGACTTCTATATTGGGTACTGACTACTATCCTGGGTACTGGCTATCCTGGGTACTGCTATCCTGGGTACTGACTGCTATCCTGGGTACTGACTGCTATCCTGGGTACTGACTGCTGCCCTGGGTACTGAATACTATCCTGGGTACTGACTGCTATCCTGGGTACTGACTTCTATATTGGGTACTGACTACTATCCTGGGTACTGACTTCTATATTGGGTACTGACTGCTATCCTGGGTACTGACTACTATCCTGGGTACTATACTGGGTACTGATCCTGGGTACTGAGTGCTATCCTGGGTACTGACTACTATCCTGGGTACTGACTTCTATATTGGGTATTGACTACTATCCTGGGTACTGACTGCTATCCTGGGTACTGGCTGCTATCCTGGGTACTGACTGCTATCCTGGGTACTGACTACTATCCTGGGTACTGACTGCTATCCTGGGTACTGACTGCTATCCTGGGTACTGACTGCTATCCTGGGTACTGACTATCCTGGGTATCCTGGGTGACTACTATCCTGGGTACTGGGTACTGACTACTATCCTGGTACTGATTACTATCCTGGCTCCTCCTGGGTACTAACAACTATCCTGGGTACTGACTACTATCCTGGGTACTGACTACTATCCTGGGTACTGGCTGCTATCCTGGGTACTGACTACTATCCTGGGTACTGACTGCTATCCTGGGTACTGACTACTATCCTGGGTACTGGCTGCTATCCTGGGTACTGACTGCTATCCTGGGTACTGACTTCTATGACTGACTACTATCCTGGGTACTGACTACTATCCTGGGTACTGACTGCTATCCTGGGTACTGACTACTATCCTGGGTACTGACTGCTATCCTGGGTACTGACTGCTATCCTGGGTACTGACTACTATATACCTCCTGGGTACTGACTGCTATCCTGGGTACTGACTGCTATCCTGGGTACTGACTACTATCCTGGGTACTGACTTCTATCCTGGGTACTGACTGCTATCCTGGGTACTGACTGCTATCCTGGGTACTGACTACTATCCTGGGTACTGACTGCTATCCTGGGTACTGACTACTATCCTGGGTACTGACTACTATCCTGGGTACTGACTACTATCCTGGGTACTGGCTGCTATCCTGGGTACTGACTACTATCCTGGTTCCTGACTGCTATCCTGGGTACTGACTACTATCCTGGGTACTGACTGCTATCCTGGGTACTGTCTGCTATCCTCGTTACTGACTTCTATCCTGGGTACTGACTGCTATCCTGGGTACTGACTACTATCCTGGGTACTGATTACTATCCTGGGTACTGGCTGCTATCCTGGGTACTGACTGCTATCCTGGGTACTGACTACTATCCTGGGTACTGACTACTATCCTGGGTACTGACTACTATCCTGGGTACTGACTGCTATCCTGGGTACTGACTACTATCCTGGGTACTGGTACTGACTACCCTGGGTACTGACTGCTATCCTGGGTACTGACTGCTATCCTGGGTACTGACTGCTATCCTGGGTACTGACTACTATCCTGGGTACTGACTGCTATCCTGGGTACTGACTACTATCCTGGGTACTGACTGCTATCCTGGGTACTGACTACTATCCTGGGTACTGAATGCTATCCTGGGTACTGACTGCTATCCTGGGTACTGACTACTATCCTGGGTACTGACTACTATCCTGGGTACTGACTACTATCCTGGGTACTGACTGCTATACTGGGTACTGACTGCTATCCTGGGTACTGGGTACTGACTACTATCCTGGGTACTGACTACTACTCCTGGGTACTGACTGCTATCCTGGTACTGACTACTACCCTGGGTACTGACTATCCTATATTGGGGACTGACTGCTATCCTGGGTACTGACTACTATCCTGGGTACTGATTACTATCCTGGGTACTGACTGCTATCCTGGGTACTGACTGCTATCCTGGGTACTGACTACTATCCTGGGTACTGACTTCTATATTGGGTACTGACTGCTATCCTGGGTACTGACTGCTATCCTGGGTACTGACTACTATCCTGGGTACTGACTACTATCCTGGGGACTACTATCCTGGGTACTGCTATCCTGGGTACTGACTACTATCCTGGGTACTGATTACTATCCTGGGTACTGGCTGCTATCCTGGGTACTGACTGCTATCCTGGGTACTGAAAAGCTATCCTTGGTACTGACTACTATCCTGGGTACTGACTGCTATCCTGGGTACTGACTACTAACCTGGGTACTGATTACTATCCTGGGTACTGGCTGCTATCCTGGGTACTGACTGCTATCCTGGGTACTGAAAAGCTATCCTGGGTACTGACTACTATCCTGGGTACTGACTGCTATCCTGGGTACTGGCTGCTATCCTGGGTACTGACTGCTATCCTGGGTACTGACTGCTATCCTGGGTACTGAAAAGCTATCCTGGGTACTGACTACTATCCTGGGTACTGACTGCTATCCTGGGTACTGGCTGCTATCCTGGGTACTGACTGCTATCCTGGGTACTGACTGCTATCCTGGGTACTGACTACTATCCTGGGTACTAACTGCTACCCTGGGTACTAACAACTATCCTGGGTACTGACTACTATCCTGGGTACTGACTACTATCCTGGGTACTGGCTGCTATCCTGGGTACTGACTGCTATCCTGGGTACTGACTACTATCCTGGGTACTGACTTCTATATTGGGTACTGACTGCTATCCTGGGTACTGACTACTTATCCTGGGTACTGACTTCTATACTGGGTACTGACTACTATCCTGGGTACTGACTGCTATCCTGGGTACTGACTGCTATCCTGGGTACTGACTACTATCCTGGGTACTGACTACTATCCTGGGTACTGACTACTATCCTGGGTACTGACTTCTATATTGGGTACTGACTGCTATCCTGGGTACTGACTACTATCCTGGGTACTGACTTCTATATTGGGTACTGACTGCTATCCTGGGTACTGACTACTACCCTGGGTACTGACTTCTATATTGGGGACTGACTGCTATCCTGGGTACTGACTACTATCCTGGGTACTGATTACTATCCTGGGTACTGGCTGCTATCCTGGGTACTGACTGCTATCCTGGGTACTGAAAAGCTATCCTGGGTACTGACTACTATCCTGGGTGACTGCTACTGACTATCCTGGGTACTGGCTACTATCCTGGGTACTGACTGCTATCCTGGGTACTGACTGCTATCCTGGGTACTGAAAAGCTATCCTGGGTACTGACTACTATCCTGGGTACTGACTGCTATCCTGGGTACTGGCTGCTATCCTGGGTACTGACTGCTATCCTGGGTACTGACTGCTATCCTGGGTACTGACTACTATCCTGGGTACTAACTGCTACCCTGGGTACTAACAACTATCCTGGGTACTGACTACTATCCTGGGTACTGACTACTATCCTGGGTACTGGCTGCTATCCTGGGTACTGACTGCTATCCTGGGTACTGACTGCTATCCTGGGTACTGACTGCTATCCTGGGTACTGACTGCTATCCTGGGTACTGACTACTATCCTGGGTACTGACTGCTATCCTGGGTACTGACTACTATCCTGGGTACTGGCTGCTATCCTGGGTACTGACTGCTATCCTGGGTACTGACTACTATCCTGGGTACTGACTACTATCCTGGGTACTGACTACTATCCTGGGTACTGACTACTATCCTGGGTACTGACTGATCCTGGGCTATCCTGGGTACTGACTACTATCCTGGGTACTGACTACTATCCTGGGTACTGACTACTATCCTGGGTACTGACTGCTATCCTGGGTACTGACTGCTATCCTGGGTACTGACTACTATCCTGGGTACTGACTACTATCCTGGGTACTGACTGCTATCTTGGATTGGGTACTGACTGCTATCCTGGGTACTGACTACTATCCTGGTTCCTGACTGCTATCCTGGGTACTGACTACTATCCTGGGTACTGACTGCTATCCTGGGTACTGACTACTATCCTGGGTACTGACTTCTATATTGTGTACTGACTACTATCCTGGGTACTGACTGCTATCCTGTGTCCTAACTGCTACCCTGGGTACTGACTACTATCCTGGGTACTGACTACTATCCTGGGTACTGGCTGCTATCCTGGGTACTGACTGCTATCCTGGGTCCTAACTGCTACCCTGGGTACTGACTACTATCCTGGGTACTGACTACTATCCTGGGTACTGCCTGCTATCCTGGGTACTGACTGCTATCCTGGGTACTGACTGCTATCCTGGGTACTGACTACTATCCTGGGTACTGACTACTATCCTGGGTACTGACTGCTATCCTGGGTACTGACTGCTATCCTGGGTACTGTCTGCTATCCTGGGTACTGACTACTATCCTGTTCTGCTCTATCCTGGGTACTGACTACTATCCTGGGTACTGACTACTATCCTGGGTACTGACTGCTATCCTGGGTACTGACTGCCATCCTGGGTACTGGCTGCTATCCTAGGTACTGACTACTATCCTGGGTACTGACTGCTATCCTGGGTACTGACTTCTATCCTGGGTACTGACTACTATCCTGGGTACTGACTACTATCCTGGGTACTGGCTGCTATCCTAGGTACTGACTACTATCCTGGGTACTGACTGCTATCCTGGGTACTGACTGCTATCCTGGGTACTGACTACTATCCTGGGTATTGACTACTATCCTGGGTACTGACTGCTATCCTGGGTACTGACTGCTGCCCTATTGTTTTAAATAGAGACAGTGTGTGTGCTGTGTGTGTGTGTGTGTGTGTGTGTGTGTGTGTGTGTGTGTGTGTGTGTGTGTGTGTGTGTGTGTGTGTGTGTGTGTGTGTGTGTGTGTGTGTGTGTGTGTCACTTGTGACAGCAGGGTGTTACTGTGGGTTTTAGTGCCCTGTAGATGTGCTTTATACCTTATAGCTTGGCTTTCAAGTTCTCCCAATTTCCTTTGGGAATATCAATCGGTTGAAACGCTCTATTTTTGTGCTTTGTGTATTCTGTGGTAGGAGAGACCATGCCCGACTGTCTAAAAGTGTGCTTGGATTAGGAGATATTACTGCAGGATTGCGACTGCCCCCTATCCTACCCATGTGCTATGCTCTGCCCTGTTCTGCTCTATCCTGCTCAGCTCTATTCTGTCCTGTTCTGCTCAGCTCTGTCCTGTCATGTCCTGTTCTACTCAGTTCTGTCCTGTCCAGCTCTATTCTGTCCTGTTCTGCTCAGCTCTGTCCTGTCCTGTTCTGCTCAGCTCTGTCCTGTCCTGTTCTGCTCAGCTCTGTCCTGCCCTGTTCTGCTCAGCTCTGTCCTGCCCTGTTCTGCTCAGCTCTGTCCTGTTCTGTCCTGTTCTGTTTTGTCCTGTTTTGTCCTGTTCTGTCCTGTTCTGCTCAGCTCTGTCCTGTCCTGTTCTGTCCTGTTCTGCTCAGCTCTGTCCTGTCCTGTTCTGTCCTGTTCTGTTCTGTCCTGTTCTGCTCTGTTCTGTCCTGTTCTGCTCTGTCTTGCTCTGTTCTGCTCTGTTCTGCTCTGCTCTGTCCTGTCCTGCTCTGTTCTGTCCTGCTCTGTTCTGTTTTGTCCTTTTCTGCTCATTTCTGTTCGGTTCTGTCCTGCTCTGTTCTGTTCTGTCCTGTCCTGTTTTGTCCTGTTCTGTCCTGTTCTGCTCTGTCCTGTCCTGTTCTGCTCATTTCTGCTCTGTTCTGTCCTGTTCTGTCCTGTTCTGCTCTGTCCTGCTCTGTTCTGTCCTGTTCTGCTCTGTTCTGCTCTGTTTTGTTCTGTCCTGCTCTGTCCTGTTCTGTCCTGCTCTGTCCTGTTCTGTTCTGCTCTGACCTGTTCTGTTCTGTTCTGTCCTGCTCTGTCCTGTTCTGTCCTGCTCTGTTCTGTCCTGCTCTGTCCTGTTCTGTCCTGTTCTGTTCTGTCCTGCTCTGTTCTGTCCTGCTCTGTTCTTCTCTGTTCTGCTCTGTTATGTTTGGTCCTGCTCTGTTCTGCTCCATTCCACTCTGTTCTGTCCTGATCTGTTTTGATCTGTTCTGCTCTGTTCTGCTCTTAGCTATGCTGGCTGTGACACTGAGTGGCTCTGAGATGTCCTCTCCTCTGCTACTCTCTCCCTGCCACGTGTGTGTGTGTGTGTGTGTGTGTGTGTGTGTGTGTGTGTGTGTGTGTGTGTGTGTGTGTGTGTGTGTGTGTGTGTGTGTGTGTGTGTGTGTGTGTGTGTGTGTGTGTGTGTGTGTGTGTGTGTGTGTGTGTGTGTGTGTGTGTGTGTGCGTGCGTGCGTGCGTGCGTGCGTGCGTGCGTGCGTGCGTCCATTAGACCACTCCCTCCATTCCCCCCCCCCGTGCGTGCGTGCGTGTGTCACCTATGACAGCAGGGTGAGAAAGGAACTAAATAGAGGAGCAGCAGCTAGTCCCAGATTGTAGTTTTAACAGTATAACAGACTATTCCTGTAAAGATATCACATATGACTTAGATACTTGGTGTCGGGATAAAGAGTGTCGGACAGGGACACACTACAGTGTAAAACCATCTCCATCAAGCATTGTTTGTCGTCTTTCGGCTCGAGCATTTAAAACTGCCATTTTGCTTCCTGAATTATGGTTCATCATCATGTTGAGTAGACCTACTCCCTCCATTCACCCCCCCCCTTCCACTCCTCCTGAATTATAGTTCATCATCATGTTGAGTAGACCTACTCCCTCCATTCACCCCCCCCCCCTTCCACTCCTCCTGAATTATAGTTCATCATCATGTTGAGTAGACCTACTCCCTCCATTCACCCCCTTAGACCTACTCCCTCCATTCCCCCCCTTCCACTCCTCCTGAATTATAGTTCATCATCATGTTGAGTAGACCTACTCCCTCCATTCACCCCCCCCCTTCCACTCCTCCTGAATTATGGTTCATCATCATGTTGAGTAGACCTACTCCCTCCATTCACCCCCCTTCCACTCCTCCTGAATTATGGTTCATCATCATGTTGAGTAGACCTACTCCCTCCATTCACCCCCCCTTCCACTCCTCCTGAATTATGGTTCATCATCATGTTGAGTAGACCTACTCCCTCCATTCACCCCCCCCCTTCCACTCCTCCTGAATTATGGTTCATCATCATGTTGAGTAGACCTACTCACCCCCCTCCATTCCATCATCCCCCCTTCCACTCCTCCTGAATTATGGTTCATCATCATGTTGAGTAGACCTACTCCCTCCATTCACCCCCCCTTCCACTCCTCCTGAATTATAGTTCATCATCATGTTGAGTAGACCTACTCCCTCCATTCACCCCCCCCTTCCACTCCTCCTGAATTATAGTTCATCATCATGTTGAGTAGACCTACTCCCTCCATTCACACCCCCTCCTTCCACTCCTCCTCCTCGTCCTCATCTCTGTATTTGCCACGGCTGTATTTTCATAGCAGCTGACATGCCCCTTAATCTGATTAACTTCTTACTGATTCATCCCTTTTGTTTTTGCCTGTAACCAAAAAATACAAATCTGTGCATAATGCAAGACCTACACACACACACACACACACACACACACACACACACACACACACACACACACACACACACACACACACACACACACACACACACACACACACACACACACACACGCACACGCACACACACCTCATCCGGCCATGTGATTTCATCAGAAAGGCAGACCGAGTGAAAGAGAGGGGGCTTTAAGGACATCCACATCCAACAGCAGCCTGAAGGAGGAAGCTAGCTGCATGGAGGAGGGTGTGCGTGCGTGCCAGAGTTAGTACTGAAAGACATTTTCTTTCTGGAGAACATAGGAGTAGGAAACTCTTGAGGGTTTAAAGCTCAGCCAAGAAGGCAGCGCCTCAACTGGCACCCTGTTTCACTATATAGGGAGCAGTGTACCATGGGGGACGCAGGCGAGATGTGTTGTTGGGGAGAGTAGTCACATCTCACTAGTCAGCTCCCTAGAGCCTGGAGGGAAAAAACATTTGTACTCCTCTTTTGCTGCAGCATTTGGGGATTTTTGTGGGGGGAGGGTGTCGGGAAGGGGGAAGGTTTTTTAGGTCTTGTTGGTTTTTTAGGGCGTAGGTTGGATGGGTGACCTTTTGTGAAAAGTGGGCTGGTGGAGTAACCCATAGCTCCCTCTACACCACCGTTACACCCTCTGTTTTCAGAAGCACCACCATGCATTATTCAAGAGGAACAGGGAAGGTCTCATTAATCATTTCTGATGCTCTTTGTTGGATGGGGGACAAAAAGAAGGACCCCTAAAAATGAAGAGAATGAAGGAAGGAAAAGATGGGGATTTTTAACATATTTTTGAGCTGCGAGTTAAGAGAGAGAAGATGTCATCAAAATGATTTACAATAACTCATCGTGATATAGGCCTAAGTATATTGATGCCGTGCATAATGTCCGTGTTTCGACAGTGACCCAATTTATCTGTCCTGGTATTCTTTTGTTTCATCACTGACCTCCCTTTCCTCAACCACAGTCTCTAAATGAAAACTATTACATAATATTTTATTGTATTCTATCCTATTTAATTCTATTCTATTTTATTATATTCCATTACATCCTATTCCATTCTATTCCATTTTATCCTATTATATTCCATTCTATTTGATTCTATTCCATTCTATCCTATTCTATTATTATTTTTATTATAATCATTCTATTTGATTCTATTCCATTCTATCCTATTCTATTACATTCTATTCTATTACATTCTATTTTATTTTAATCCATTCTCTTTTATTATAATCCATTCTATCCTATTGAATTATGTTTTGTTTCTGCTCTACTCCTATTTTAATATCTTTCCTTCCTTCCTTAATTTTAAAATCCCTGTCTCTCCTAGTCCTTTTATTTTAAAAATCCATTCTCCTAGTCTTTTTATTTTAAAAACCCTGTCTCTCCTAGTCCTTTTATTTAAAAAATCCATTCTCCTAGTCCTTTTATTTAAAAAAATCCATTCTCCTAGTCCTTTTATTTTAAAAATCCACTCTCCTAGTCCTTTTATTTTAAAAATCCACTCTCCTAGTCCTTTTATTTTAAAAATCCACTCTCATAGTCCTTTTATTTTAAAAGACACTCTCATAGTCCTTTTATTTTAAAAATCCACTCTCCTAGTCCTTTTATTTTAAACATCCACTCTCCTAGTCCTTTTATTTTAAACATCCACTCTCATAGTCCTTTTATTTAAAAATTCCACTCTCCTAGTCCTGTTTGCTTCCAAAATATTGTCATTAACAATTTGTCATCCAGTGTCATGGTGTGAGTCATGTGGGGCGTGAGGTGGCAATGGAGGTGGTTGCCATGGCGGTGGCTGGTTAGCTACCCCTGAGGTCACACGGGAAGGTCATGGGCAACGATCGTTGAGGCAGCCAATCAGAGAGCAGCGTTGTGCCCTTTAAAGGAAGCGATGGTGGCGGCCATGAGTCTCTTCACACTGGAGGGAGGGAGGGAGGGAGGGAGGGAGGGAGGGAGGGAGGGAGGGAGGGAGGGAGGGAGGGAGGGAGGGAGGGAGAGAATATCAGGTAGGGATGGATGGTAGAAAGAATGAGAAGAGGGACAGAGAGGGGAAGCAATAGAGAGGAGATGGAGAGGGAGTGAAAGGGAAGGAGAATGAGAGGTAAAGATGGAAAGAGCGAGAGATTCATAGAGGGACAGATTGCCATACAGAGACTCCGATGCCAAACGTCCCCGGGATAGTGGCATTTGAAAAGCAGAAAATAGACGCAAGCTATTTGGCTGCTTAGCAGTACAGATGCTGTATCTTAATTTGGTCATCCTATTGTTGCAGGAATATTCCTGCACAGAAAGAAATGTAGTGTATAAGGTTTAAAAATAATGCTTAAGTTTGTAATTTCCACTTTAAAATGTCAGATGTGATTTTCCCTAACGAAAAATGTATCAACCCCTATATAAAATGTCATAACCTGTTCCCCCCACATTGACTCGGTACCGAGCGTCTTTATTGATATTTTATTGTTACTTTTTATTACATTTTTTACTTTTGTTTATTTTGTCAATCTTCTCTTATTAAACTTTTTTTTCTAAACTCTCATACGGACTCAGGCGAGGCAAAGGATGAGAGCCGTGCGTCCTCCAAAGCACAACCCAGCCAAGCCGCACTGCTTCTTGACACAATGCCCCTTAAACCGGAAGCCAGCCGCACCAATGTCCACCGTGTCAGCGTGCATTGTGCCCGGCCTGCCACAGGAGTCGCTAGTGCGCAATGGGACAAGAACATCCCTGCTGGCCAAATCCTCCCCAAACCCGGACGACGCTGGGCCAATTGTGCGCCGCCCTATTGGTCTCCCGGTCGCGGCCCGGCTGCGACTGAGCCTGGACTCGAACCAGGATCTCTAGTGCCTTAGACTACTTCGCCACTCGTAGTAGGCGCATGTAACAAATACAATTTGATTTGATAAATTATAATCCACATAACAATTCCCATTTCCTGTTGCTGCAGGATTATTTTCTTGATGTGTGAAACTGGCTCAAATGAAAATGTGGGATCTGTACCACAGGCTGCTGGTGGCACCTTAATTGAGGAGGACGGGCTCAAAGTAAAGACTGGAACGGAGTAATGGAATGGAATCGAACGGTTTCCATGTGATTAATACAATTCCATTTCCGTTCCAGCCATTATTATGAGCTGTCCTCGTGTGATCTGCACGTATACGGGAGCCAAGTCTTCTCCAACGCGTCTCACCTAAAGCTGATGAAAATATTGAGAAGCTCCAGAGCACAGCTTCTTGACAAGGCGCTCTAGCAACCTGAGAATGAGAAACAGATACACTGTCTGTCCCAACCAGAAATATACTGAACAAAAATATAAACTCTAAATGCAACAATTTCAATTTTTTTACTGAGTTACAGTTCACTTAAAAGGAAATCAGTCAATTCAATTGAATTCATTAGGCCCTAATCTATGGATTTCACATGACTGTGCAGGGGGGGCAGGGCATATGCCCACACATGATTGTGCACTTACAATACACGACACTACTCACACTACAATACTCACACTAAACTACACTACTCACACTACACTACACTACACTACTCACACTACACTACTCACACTACACCACTCACACTACACTACTCACACTACACTACTCACACTACACTCACACACTACTCTACACTACTCACACTACACTACACTACACTACACTACTCACACTACACTACACTACACTACTCACACTACACTACACGACACTACACTACTCACACTACACTACACTACTCACACTACACTACACACACTACACTACTCACACTACACTACACCACACTACACTACTCACACTACACTACAATACACTACACAAACTACACTACACAAACTACACTACACTACACTACTCACACTACACTACACTACAATACACACTCACACTACACTCACACTACACTACACTACTCACACTACACTACACTACTCACACTACACTACACTACTCACACTACACTACTCACACTACACTACTACACTACACCACTCACACTACACTACTCACACTACACTACACTACTCACACACTACACTACTCACACTACACCTACTCACACTACATTACACTACTCACACTACACCACACACACTACACTACTCACACTACACCACTCACACTACACTACTCACACTACACTACTCACACTAAACTACACTACGCTACACTACTCACACTACTCACACTCACACTACACTACTCACACTACACCACTCACACTACACTACTCACACTAAACTACACTACACTACTCACACTACACTACACTACTCACACTACACCACTCACACTACACTACTCACACTACACTACTCACTACGCTACACTCACACTACTCACACTACACTACTCACACTACACTACACTACTCACACTACACTTCACAACTCACACTACATTACAACACTCACACTACACTACTCACATTACACTACACTACACTACACACTACACTACTCACACTACACACTACACTTACTCACACTACACTACTCACACTACACTACTCACACTACACAACTCACACTACACTACTCACACTACACTACTCACACTACACTACTCACACTACACTATTCACACTACAATACTCACACTACACTACTCACACGACACTACTCACATTATACTACACTACTCACACAACACTAAACTACTCACACCACAATACACTACTCACATTACAGTACTCACACTACACTACTCACACTACAATACACTACTCACACTACACTACACTATTCACATTACATTACTCACATTACACTACACTACACTACTCACACTACACTAAACTACCCACACTACACTATTCACACTACACTACACTACTCACACTACACTACTCACACTACACTACACTACTCACACTACACTACTCACACTACACTACACTCACACTACACTACTCACACTACACTACACTACTCACACTACACTACTCACACTACACTACACTACTCACACCACACTACACTACACTACACTACTCACACTACACTACTCACAATACACTACATTACACTACTCACACCACACTTCACTACACTACACTACTCACACTACACTACACCACATTACACTACTCACACTACACTCCACTACACCACTACACTACTCACACTACACTACACTACACCACTCACACTACACTACTCACACTACACTACTCACACTACACTACACTACATTACACTTCTCACACTACATTACACTACCCACACTACACTACACCACATTACACTACTCACACTACACTCCACTACACCACTACACTACTCACACTACACTACACACTCACTCACACTACACTACTCACTACACTACACTACACCACACACACTACACTACTCACACTACACTACTCACACTACACTACTCACACTACACTACTCACACTATAATACACTGCACTACACTACTCACACGACACTACTCACACCACAGTACACTACTCACACTACACTACATTACACTACCCACACTACACTACACTACTCACACTACACTACTCACTACACTGCTCACACTACACTACATTACACTACTTACACTACACTACTCACACTACACTACATTACACCTACTAATACTACACTACTCACACTACACTACTCACACTACACTACTCACACTACACTACACTACTCACACTACACTACTCACACCACAGTACACTACTCACACTACACTACATTACACTACCCACACTACACTACACTACTCACACTACACTACTCACACTACACTACATTACACTACTCATACTACACTACTCACACTACACGCCACTACACTACTCACACTACACTACACTGCACTACACTACACTACACTACTCACACCAAACTACACTACACTACTTACACTACACTACACTCACCAAAGGGTTAAACCTTCCTCTTACACTACACTCACCAAAGGGTTAAACCTTCTCTTACACTACACTCACTACACTACACTACACTACACTACACTACACTACACTAACCAAAGGGTTAAACGTTCCTCTTACACTACTCCCACTACACTACACTACACTACACTACACTACACTACACTACACTAACCAAATCACACCCCAATCCACTTCATGGTAACGTGTTTATCGCCTCATAGACACTTGATGTCACATGCCATGTTGGTTTGCTTCTCTCCAGCAAGTCATGATGCATTGCAACTTATAACCATTCCATAACATAGAACCACTTGCAGCCATGCAAACCATTCTGTAAGCCATGTATCACCAGCCATGTAACCATTTTGGGCTACTATTGAGGCACTATTTTGGGCTACTACTGAGGCACCATTTTGGACTACTACCGAGGCACCATTTTGGACTACTAATGAGCCACCATTTTGGACTACTACCGAGGCACCATTTTGGACTACTACCGAGGCACCATTTTGGACTATTACCAAGGCACCATTTTGGACTATTACCGAGGCACCATTACACTACACCACTCACACTGGACTACTACCGAGGCACCATTTTGGACTATTACATTAGGCACCATTTTGGACTACTAAAGAGGCACCATTTTGGACTACTACTAGGCACCATTTTGGACTATTACCGAGGCACCATTTTGGGCTATTACCGAGGCACCATTTTGGGCTACTACCGAGGCACCATTTTGGACTATTACACGGGGCACCATTTTGGACTACTACCGAGGCACCATTTTGGGCTATTACCGAGGTACTATTTTGGACTATTACACCAGGCACCATTTTGGGCTACTACCGAGGCACCATTTTGGGCTACTACCTATAATACAGGCACCATTTTGGGCTATTACACAGACACACCATTTTGGACTACTACCTAGGCACCATTTTGGACTATTACCTCACACACCATTTTGGACTACTACCGAGGCACCATTTTGGACTACTACCACTACTACCGAGGCACCATTTTGGGCTATTACCGAGGCACCATGTTGGACTACTACTCGAGGCACCATTTTGGGCTATTACCTAGGCACCATTTTGGGCTATTACTAGGCACCATTTTGGACTATTACCGAGGCACCATTTTGGACTATTACCGAGGCACCATTTTGGACTATTACCGAGGCACCATTTTGGGCTATTACCTAGGCACCATTTTGGATTACTACACTAGGCACCATTTTGGACTATTACACGAGGCACCATTTTGGACTACTACCGATGCACCATTTTGGACTATTACCACTAGGCACTATTTTGGACACTACACTACACGAAGCACCATTTTGGACTACTACCGAGGCACCATTTTGGACTATTACCGAGGCACCATTTTGGACTATTACCGAGGCACCATTTTGAACTACTAACGAGGCACCATTTTGGACTATTACCGAGGCACCATTTTGGGCTATTACACGCAGGCACCATTTTGGACTACTACCACGAGGCACCAATTTGGGCTATTACCTAGGCACCATTTTGGGCTACTACCGAGGCACCATTTTGGGCTACTACCAATAGGCACCATTTTGGACTATACACTACATTACCGAGGCACCATTTTGGGCTATTACCGAGGCACCATTTTGGGCTACTATCGAGGCACCATTTTGGGCTACTACCTAGGCACCATTTTGGGCTACTACCGAGGCACCATTTTGGGCTACTACACTAGGCACCATTTTGGACTACTACCAAGGCACCATTTTGGACTACTACACTAGGCACCATTTTGGGCTACTACCGAGGCACCATTTTGGGCTACTACCTAGGCACCATTTTGGACTATTACCGAGGCACCATTTTGGACTATTACCGAGGCACCATTTTGGACTATTACCTAGGCACCATTTTGGACTATTACCGAGGCACCATTTTGGGCTATTACTGAGGCACCATTTTGGACTACTACCGAGGCACCATTTTGGGCTACTACCGAGGCACCATTTTGGGCTACTACCGAGGCACCATTTTGGGCTACTCACCAAAGGGCACCATTTTGGACTATTACCGAGGCACCATTTTGGGCTATTACCGAGGCACCATTTTGGGCTACTATCGAGGCACCATTTTGGGCTACTACCGAGGCACCATTTTGGGCTACTACTACAGGCACCATTTTGGGCTACTACCAAAGGCACCATTTTGGACTATTACCTTGATGGCACCATTTTGGACTACTACCGAGGCACCATTTTGGACTACTACCGAGGCACCATTTTGGACTATTAGCCAGGCACCATTTTGGGCTACTACCGAGGCACCATTTTGGGCTACTATTGAGGCACCATTTTGGACTATTACCGAGGCACCATTTTGGGCTATTACCGAGGCACCATTTTGGGCTATTACCGAGGCACCATTTTGGACTATTACCGAGGCACCATTTTGGGCTACTACCGAGGCACCATTTTGGGCTACTACCAAGGCACCATTTTGGGCTACTACCGAGGCACCATTTTGGACTATTACCGAGGCACCATTTTGGACTACTACCGAGGCACCATTTTGGACTATTACCAAGGCACCATTTTGGACTATTACCGAGGCACCATTTTGGACTATTACCGAGGCACCATTTTGGACTATTACCGAGGCACCATTTTGGGCTACTACCGAGGCACCATTTTGGACTATTACCGAGGCACCATTTTGGACTACTACCGAGGCACCATTTTGGACTATTACCGAGGCACCATTTTGGGCTACTACCGAGGCACCATTTTGGGCTATTACCGAGGCACCATTTTGGACTATTACCGAGGCACCATTTTGGACTATTACCGAGGCACCATTTTGGGCTATTACCGAGGCACCATTTTGGGCTATTACCGAGGCACCATTTTGGACTACTACCGAGGCACCATTTTGGACTATTACCGAGGCACCATTTTGGGCTACTACCGAGGCACCATTTTGGGCTACTACCGAGGCACCATTTTGGGCTACTACCGAGGCACCATTTTGGGCTACTACCGAGGCACCATTTTGGATGAGACAGTTGCACTGAAGAGATGTGTCTCCAGACCGTCAGATGAAACTGTTGATGCCAGTGTTTGACACAGTGTTTGATACATCAGAGACGTCAGCAGTGAGAAATCGGTTGTCCCTGTTGTTGTTTTTTGTTGAGTCAGGTCACTGTCAACAGCTGCTGACCCCCCAAACACGCACGCACGCACGCACGCACACACACACACACACACACACACACACACACACACACACACACACACACACACACACACACACACACACACACACACACACACACACACACACACTCTCTTGTGTGCCAGCCACTGGTGATGGATTTGACACTGTGACTCCCCCTCAGGGTCTGGGGCACACGACCGAAAGGACAAACGGACCAAGTCCTCCACCCCCCTCGTCCCTTCGGTCCTGTGTGTTGGTCAGGAGATGTTTGTGGGTTTGGGCCTGGGGTGTGAGAATCGTGTGTGTGAGTGTGTGTGTGTGTGTGTGTGTGTGTGTGTGTGTGTGTGTGTGTGTGTGTGTGTGTGTGTGTGTGTGTGTGTGTGTGTGAGTACATCAGTCTCTGCTCTGTGATCTGATTGCTTCCCCCCTGTCCCCCCTCGGTCTCCTCTTTGGTCTCAGCTGCCGCCCCAGCCTTTGACCCAAGGCCGGGGGGGTGGGGGGTCACCGTCAGGAAAAACTGACAGCCCCCTGGTCCATGACCCCGGGAGTAAACTGTTACCATGGCAATTCCATTCCCCTCTGAATAGGATGGGATGAAGAGATGGAGGTACATGTGCATTTCAGAGTCGGTTTGAATTCATGTGCCGAGAGAGAGAGAGCGAGAGAGAGAGAGAGAGCGAGAGAGAGCGAGAGAGAGAGAGACAGAGAGAGGAGAGAGAGAGAGAGAGAGAGAGAGAGAGAGAGAGATGGAGAAACTCAGGGTGTCATCCTAAAGCCTGTGTCACACAAAATAATTTGGAATCAATTTCTGCAGATGCAATTTGCAATAGAGTGACATCAACTCAAGCAACTTTGCTGATACACAAAGCATTTTAAACGCAATTGAAATTGCATACAACATCCAATCCTGTCATACATCACATCATGGTTTCATAAATAATTTGTTTATCCAAACATTTGGTAATTGTAACAGCATACAGATATAGAAAAAAGCTGGCTGTACAATTTTAGCTATTTGCCAACCATGTTCTACCAAGCTAGCTACAAGCTAAGCTTGCTAGCCAGTTAGTGCAGTTAATGTTGGATAAGTTCAGCTGAAACTGAATAGAGAAAGGTCGTAATTCACTTTAAAAATTACATTTATTGACTGCCAGACCATGTCTATAAACCATGACTAGCCATTGTTTCTAGAATAGTTTTTTTTACATTTATACATTGGAGAAATGCCAAGATCCAGAGCAGCAAGAGTAACAAAAACACTGACGTTTGGAGAGCTATTAGCATGTGTAAAGATCCATGACCTTCCAGAGCTGACTCATCGACACTGGTCAAGCGCTGATTTTATTCTAACTTCTCGATAACTGAGCTTCTCTAATTCTTATCAGTAGAGATATTCCGCGTTACATGTCACATAGTATAACCCCAGGCGTTGTTATTGAGAGGCTAACCTCTAACCCCTGTCTTCCAAATGGAAGTACCTGGCTGTACCAACGGATAAGGGGGCCTGCTCCCGTTGGGTGCGTTCAAGATCACAAAAGTTCAAACGGTTGACAATAAAGGTCCGTGAAATGTTTCCTTCACAGGGAGCTTATTAAGGCCTTGTTGGTTAGTTTTGACAATTTCATTGCATATTCTAGCTAGAGATGACTAAATATTTTTTATTTAACTTTTTATCATTGAACTTGATTATTGTACTGCACCTTCTTACACATGCTGTAAACTGTGTGTGTATATGACCAACACAGTTTCATTGATTGATTGAGAGATGATTGTCTTGTAGAACTGGGTTGTATTCATTAGGCACCAAATGGAATATAATGGATTGAAACAGAGACTACTGGTATCCAATGAGAAACCTTTTTTATTTATTTATTTGTTTTTTTGTTGCATGAATACGATGAATTCGAACGATCCTGCCGTAGTAGGAATTCTGTGTCTCTATGATGCAGTAGTAGGAATTCTGTGTCTCTATGATGCAGTAAATGGTTAGTATTTTCTATGTGACCCGAGTCCTCATCCAGACAGTTCTAAAGCACATCAGAGAGGTTTCTCCCGAGTGGCGCAGCGAATCTAAGGCACTGCATCTCAGTGTAACGGGCCTCACTACAGTACCTGGTTTGAATCCAGCTTGAATCATCTGGCCGCGATTGGGAGTCCCATAGGTCGGCGCACAATTGGCCCAGTCTTGTCCGGGTTTGGCTGGTGTAGGCCGTCATTGTAAATATGAATATGTTCTTAACTGACTTGCCGAGTTAAATAAACGTGAAATAATAAAAAATAGTTTTCGAAGAATTGGTCATTTGCATAATAGCTGAGGTAATAGGAAATGACTGTGTGTGTGTGTGTGTGTGTGTGTGTGTGTGTGTGTGTGTGTGTGTGTGTGTGTGTGTGTGTGTGTGTGTGTGTGTGTGTGTGTGTGTGTGTGTGTGAGAGAGAGAGAGACCCCCCCCTGAAAGCACATTCCCATCCATGGAGAGATGTGGTTGGTTGGCTTGGCAATAAGCACTAGAGGCTACCAAGATACTGTACCATGGTCATCTCAACACGACCCAGATTCTACCCCACTGCTGGCCTGCCACACACACACACACAGACTCAAACACACACACATCCCAATGAATAATTAACCCCTACTGCAGGGCATGTAGTCTCTTAACTTCAGCACAGCAACAAAAAAAATGCAAAAAGCATGTGCGTATTTAAACCAACAAAAAAACGTGAGGCGTTAAAGCTTGTTTAAGCACAAGAGGAGTGGAGAGCATGGAGGGGAGGAGAGGGGGATGAGGAAAGGAGAGGAAGAGGTGGGGGTTCGCTATAATTAAATTTGAAATTTGCAGAACATCAAAGAATTCTGGAGCACCACTGGTGTCCTGAGTACTCTAACACTCCCTCCCTCCCTCTCTCCCTCCCTCCCTCCCTCCCTCTCTCCCTCCCTCCCTCCCTCTCTCCCTCCCTCCCTCTCTCCCTCCCTCCCTCCCTCCCTCACGCTCTCTTTCTCTCCCTCCCTCCCTCCCTCCCTCACGCTCTCTTTCTCTTCTCCCTCCCTCCCTCCCTCCCTCCCTCCCTCCCTCCCTCCCCTCACGCTCTTTCTCTCTTTCTCCCTCCCTCCCTCCCTCCTCCCTCCCTCCCTCCCTTCCCTCCCTCCCTCCCTCCCTCCCTCCCTCCCTCCCTCCCTCCCTCCCTCCCTTTCTCTTTCTCTCTCCTCTCCCTTCTTCCCTATCTCTCTATCTCTTTCCCCCTCATCTCTCTCTCTCTCCCCTCCCTCTCTAATGCTCTTTCCCTCCCTCCCTCCCTCCCTCCCTATCTCTCTTTCTCTCTCCCCTCCCTCCCTATCTCTCTTTCTCTCTCCCCTCCCTCCCTATCTCTCTTTCTCTCTCCTCTCCCTCCCTATCTCTCTTTCTCTCTCCTCTCCCTCCCTATCTTTCTTTCTCTCTCCTCTCCCTCCCCCCTATCCCTCTCTCTCCTCTCCCTCCCTCCCTCCCTCCCTCCATCTCTCTTTTCTCTCTCCCTCTCTAACGCTCTCTCCCCTCCATCTCTCTATCTCTCTCCCCTCCTTCTCTAATGCTCTTTATCTCTCCCCTCCCTCCCTATCTCTCCTTCTCTCTCCCCTTCCTCCCTCCCTCCCTATCTCTCTTTCTCTCTCCCCTCCCTCTCTAACGCTCTCTCTCTCTCCCCTCCATCTCTCTTTCTCTCTCCCCTCCCTCCCTCTCTAACGCTCTCTTTCTCTCTCCACTCCCTCCCTCCCTCCCTCTCTAATGCTCTCTTTCTCTCTCCCCTCCCTCCCTTCCTCTCTAAGAGAGTAGGAGGAGAGAGAAAGAGTGTAGGAGGAGAGAGAAGAAGGGTAGAAGAAAGAGAGAGGCAAGGAGAAATTGGAGGAGGGTGGGCCGCGTTCTGTTCTATGTGTAGAACAATGTTTTTTATTAAGCCAGACAGACTTATGTGTGTGTCCCTCCCTCCCTCCCTCCCTCCCTCCCTCCCTCCCTCCCTCCCTCCCTCCCTCCCTCCCTCCCTCCTCCCTCCCTCCCTCCCTCCCTCCCTCCCTCCCTCCCTCCCTATCTCTCTATCTCCTCCCCCTCATCCTCTTTCTCTCTCCCTCCCTCCCTCCCTCCCTCCCTCCCTATCTCCCTCCCCCCTCCCTCCCTCCCTCCCTCCCTCCCTCCCTCCCTCCCTCCCTATCTCTCTTTCTCTCTCCTCTCCCTCCCTCCCTCCCTATCTCTCTATCTCTCTCCCCTACATCTCTCTTTCTCGCTCCCCTCCCTCTCTAATGCTCTTTCTCTCTCCCTAACTCTCTATCTCTCTCCCCCTCATCTCTCTTTCTCTCTCCCCTCCCTATCTCCTCCCTCCTCTCCCTCCCTCCCTCCCTCCCTCCCTCCCTCCCTCCCTCCCTCCCTCCCTCCCTCCCTCCCATCTCTCTATCTCTCTCCCCTGCATCTCTCTTTCTCTCTCCCCTCCCTCTCTAATGCTCTTTCTCTCTCCCCTCCCTCCCTATCTCTCCTTCTCTCTCCCCTTCCTCCCTATCTCTCTTTCTCTCTCCCTTCCATCTCTCCCTCTCTAACGCTCTCTATCTCTCTCCCCCTCATCTCTCTTTCTCTCTCCCCTCCCTCTCTAATGCTCTTTCTCCATCCCCTCCCTCCCTATCTCTCCTTCTCTCTCCCCTTCCTCCCTATCTCTCTTTCTCTCTCCCTTCCATCTCTCCCTCTCTAACGCTCTCTATCTCTCTCCCCCTCATCTCTCTTTCTCTCTCCCCTCCCTCTCTAACGCTCTCTTTCTTTCTCCCCTCCCTCCCTTCCTCTCTAAGAGAATAGGTGGAGAGAGAAAGAGTGTAGGAGGAGTGAGAAGAAGGGTAGGAAGAGAGAAAGAGGGTAGAAGAAAGAGAGAGGCAAGGAGAAATTGGGGGAGGGTGGGCCGTGTTCCGTTCTATGTGTTTTATTAAGCCAGACAGCCTTGGTGGAGCAAGTGTGTCCTCCGATAAGAGGGTCTGTCTTAATGAGCTATTGGGGGGAAGAGGCGAGAGAAAGAAGGTAGGAGGGAGAGAAAGAAGGTAGGAGGAGAGAGAAAGAAGGTAGGAGGGAGAGAAAGAAGGTAGGAGGGAGAGAGAGAACTATCGGTTATATCTCTATCTCTATAGTAACTCTCAGTTATATCTCTATTATCTCTATAGTAACTATCAGTTATATCTCTATTATCTCTATAGTAACTCTCAGTTATATCTCTATTATCTCTATAGTAACTATCAGTTATATCTCTATCTCTATAGTAACTATCAGTTATATCTCTATTATCTCTATAGTAACTATCAGTTATATCTCTATTATCTCTATAGTAACTATCAGTTATATCTCTATTATCTCTATAGTAACTATCAGTTCCATATCTATAGTAACTATCAGTTATATCTCTATAGTCACTATCATTTTTATCTCTATAGAAACTATCAGTTCTATCTCTATCTCCATCGTAACGATCAGTTCTATCTTTATAGTAACTATCATTTCTATCTCTATAGTAACCATCTGTTATATCTCTATTATCTCTATAGTAACTATCAGTTATATCTCTATTATCTCTATAGTAACTATCAGTTATATCTCTATAGAAACTATCAGTTCTATCTCTATCATCTCTATAGTAAGTATCAGTTATATCTCTATAGTAACAATCAGTTATATATCTATTATCTCTATAGTAACTATCAGTTATATCTCTATCATCTCTATAGTAACTATCAGTTCTATCTCTTTAGTAACTATCAGTTATATCTCTATTATCTCTATAGTAACTATCAGTTATATCTCTATTATCTCTATAGTAACTATCAGTTCTATCTCTATAGTAACTATCAGTTATATCTCTATTATCTCTATAGTACCTATCAGTTATATCTCTAGTATCTCTATAGTAACTATCAGTTATATCTCTATTATCTCTATAGTAACTATCAGTTATATCTCTATTATCTCTATAGTAACTATCAGTTATATCTCTATTATCTCTATAGTAACTATCAGTTATATCTCTATTATCTCTATAGTAACTATCAGTTATATCTCTATAGTAACTATCAGTTATATCTCTATTATCTCTATAGTACCTATCAGTTATATCTCTATCATCTCTATAGTAACTATCAGTTCTATCTCTATAGTAACTATCAGTTATATCTCTATTATCTCTATAGTAACTATCAGTTATATCTCTATTATCTCTATAGTAACTATCAGTTCTATCTCTATAGTAACTATCAGTTATATCTCTAGTATCTCTATAGTAACTATCAGTTATATCTCTATTATCTCTATAGTAACTATCAGTTCTATCTCTATAGTAACTATCAGTTATATCTCTAGTATCTCTATAGTAACTATCAGTTATATCTCTATTATCTCTATAGTAACTATCAGTTATATCTCTATTATCTCTATAGTAACTATCAGTTATATCTCTATTATCTCTATAGTAACTATCAGTTATATCTCTATTATCTCTATAGTAACTATCAGTTATATCTCTATAGTAACTATCAGTTATATCTCTATTATCTCTATAGTACCTATCAGTTATATCTCTATTATCTCTATAGTAACTATCAGTTCTATCTCTATAGTAACTATCAGTTATATCTCTATTATCTCTATAGTACCTATCAGTTATATCTCTATTATCTCTATAGTAACTATCAGTTCTATCTCTATAGTAACTATCAGTTCTATCTCTATAGTAACTATCAGTTATATCTCTATTATCTCTATAGTAACTATCAGTTATATCTCTATTATCTCTATAGTACCTGTCAGTTATATCTCTATTATCTCTATAGTAACTATCAGTTATATCTCTATAGTAACAATCAGTTATATCTCTATTATCTCTATAGTACCTGTCAGTTATATCTCTATTATCTCTATAGTAACTATCAGTTATATCTCTATTATCTCTATAGTAACTATCAGTTATATCTCTATCTCTATAGTAACTATCAGTTATATCTCTATTATCTCTATAGTAACTATCAGTTATATCTCTATTATCTCTATAGAAACTATCAGTTCTATCTCTATCTCTATAGTAACTATCAGTTCTATCTCTATAGAAACTATCAGTTCTTTCTCGATCTCTACAGTAACTATCAGTTCTATCTCTATAGTAACTATCAGTTCTATCTCTGAGCTCTATGGTCCATCATACATTCTCACACTTTAAATATCTTATTTATTTAACTAGGGCCAGTCAAGCCAATTAATAACAAATTCTTGTTTACAATGACGGCCTGTCAAGAACCACAGACAGACGACTGTACTCACACACACACACACACACACACACACACACACACACACACACACACACACACACACACACACACACACACACACACACACACACACACACACACACACACACACACACACACACACACACACACACACACACACACACACACGCACACACACACAACTCACTCCTACTCCACTCACTCAATCCATCCTCTACTATATGATTTGTGAATGCTGCAATCCTCTGTCGTTCACTGTTGAATTTGCCAGACCCAAGTAATACAAGCCTACACTTTCAGAAAAACATGTTCCAAAAGAGTGCTTCGGCTGTCCCCATATGAGAACCCTTTTTGGTTCCAGGTTGAACCATGTTGTTGAACCATCATCTCCTATGAGGACAGCCGAAGAACCCGTTTAGGTTCCAGGTTGAACCATGTTGTTGAACCATCATCTCCTATGAGGACAGCCGAAGAACCCGTTTAGGTTCCAGGTTGAACCATGTTGTTGAACCATCATCTCCTATGAGGACAGCCGAAGAACCCGTTTAGGTTCCAGGTTGAACCATGTTGTTGAACCATCATCTCCTATGAGGACAGCCGAAGAACCCGTTTAGGTTCGAGATAGCACTTTTCTTTTCTAAAAGTATATTTTTGTTCTTCTTTTTTCTAAGAGAGTTTTTTACTATTACACTAGTGTGCATTTCTATGTATATATGTACTTTGACAGTCGTGCATGTGTAGAAATAAAAATAAATGTTCATGGGCGAACGGCGCTACATGAGTGCTGTGGAAAAGCACCACCACTGCTAGTCGTTCTCTGCCTCCCCCACAACATGTAGGACCGTGCTCGGGCTGCAGATTAGAGAGGCAACCTAAAATGGATGCCTGACCCGCTCTCTGAGTGGGATGAGCAGGAGACGCCCACACACTCTTCATCACACACACACACACACACACACACACACACACACACACAGAGAGAGAGACACACACACACACACACACACACACACACACAAACACAGAGATGAGCATGAACACGCACAATCACATAGATTAGAAGACACGCACACAACAGATGTATTTTACATACGTGACGTGCTGTCAGTTCATCCCTCAAAGAACAAACAGTATAATGGACTTTCTACCCTCTTCAGATGTACTTTTGGAGTCATTCTGTCAAGACGTAACATGGCCACTTTCTGTTTTCACTCGCTCACACCCCTTGTGAAGGGTCCCAGTGAAAGGGCTGTTAGAGAGGACGGGTTTAGGTTCTGTCGCTATCCTGAACCTGTCGGGAGACAGCATTATGAGCCAGGCCTCTGAAGTGTCTTCTCTGTAATCAATCCCTTTACTGGTCCTCTCTTTTTACAGCCAAGGAGAGGAAGGCATACTCTAGCTGTTTCCTCTCTACTCTAGCTGTTTCCTCTCTACTCTAGCTGTTTCCTCTCTACTCTAGCTGTTTCCTCTCTACTCTAGCTGTTTCCTCTCTACTCTAGCTGTTTCCTCTCTACTCTAGCTGTTTCCTCTCTACTCTAGCTGTTTCCTCTCTACTCTAGCTGTTTCCTCTCTACTCTAACTGTTTCCTCTCTACTCTAGCTGTTTCCTCTCTACTCTAGCTGTTTCCTCTCTACTCTAGCTGTTTCCTCTCTACTCTAGCTGTTTCCTCTCTACTCTAGCTGTTTCCTCTCTACTCTAGCTGTTTCCTCTCTACTCTAGCTGTTTCCTCTCTACTCTAGCTGTTTCCTCTCTACTCTAGCTGTTTACTCTCTACTCTAGCTGTTTCCTCTCTACTCTAGCTGTTTTCTCTCTACTCTAGCTGTTTCCTCTCCACTCTAGCTGTTTCCTCTCTACTCTAGCTGTTTCCTCTCTACTCTAGCTGTTTCCTCTCTACTCTAGCTGTTTCCTCTCTACTCTAGCTGTTTCCTCTCTACTCTAGCTGTTTCCTCTCTACTCTAGCTGTTTCCTCTCTACTCTAGCTGTTTCCTCTCTACTCTAGCTGTTTCCTCTCTACTCTAGCTGTTTCCTCTCTACTCTCTACTCTAGCTGTTTCCTCTCTACTCTAGCTGTTTCCTCTCTACTCTAGCTGTTTCCTCTCTACTCTAGCTGTTTCCTCTCTACTCTAGCTGTTTCCTCTCTACTCTCTACTCTAGCTGTTTCCTCTCTACTCTAGCTGTTTCCTCTCTACTCTAGCTGTTTCCTCTCTACTCTAGCTGTTTCCTCTCTACTCTAGCTGTTTCCTCTCTACTCTCTACTCTAGCTGTTTCCTCTCTACTCTAGCTGTTTCCTCTCTACTCTAGCTGTTTCCTCTCTACTCTAGCTGTTTCCTCTCTACTCTAGCTGTTTCCTCTCTACTCTAGCTGTTTCCTCTCTACTCTAGCTGTTTCCTCTCTACTCTCTACTCTAGCTGTTTCCTCTCTACTCTAGCTGTTTCCTCTCTACTCTAGCTGTTTCCTCTCTACTCTAGCTGTTTCCTCTCTACTCTAGCTGTTTCCTCCCTATTCTAGCTGTTTCCTTTCTACTCTAGCTGTTTCCTCTCCACTCTCTACTCTAGCTGTTTCCTCTCTACTCTAGCTGTTTCCTCTCTATTCTAGCTGTTTCCTCTCTACTCTAGCTGTTTCCTCTCTACTCTAGCTGTTTCCTCTCTACTCTAGCTGTTTCCTCTCTACTCTAGCTGTTTCCTCTCTACTCTAGCTGTTTCCTCTCTACTCTAGCTGTTTTCTCTCTACTCTAGCTGTTTCCTCTCCATTCTAGCTGTTTCCTCTCTACTCTAGCTGTTTCCTCTCTACTCTCTACTCTAGCTGTTTCCTCTCTACTCTCTACTCTAGCTGTTTCCTCTCTACTCTAGCTGTTTCCTCTCTGCTCTCTGCTCTAGCTGTTTCCTCTCCACTCTAGCTGTTTCCTCTCTACTCTAGCTGTTTACTCTCTACTCTCTACTCTAGCTGTTTCCTCTCTACTCTAGCTGTTTCCTCTCCACTCTAGCTGTTTCCTCTCTACTCTAAGCTGTTTCCTCTCTACTCTCTACTCTAGCTGTTTCCTCTCTACTCTAGCTGTTTCCTCTCTACTCTAGCTGTTTCCTTTCTATTCTAGCTGTTTCCTCTCTACTCTAGCTGTTTCCACTCTACTCTATCTGTTTCCTCTCTACTCTAGCTGTTTCCTCTCTACTCTCTACTCTAGCTGTTTCCTCTCTACTCTCTACTCTAGCTGTTTCCTCGCTACTCTAGCTCTTTCCTCTCTACTCTAGCTGTTCACTCTCTACTCTTTACTCTAGCTGTTTCCTGTCTACTCTAGCTGTTTCCTCTCTACTCTCTACTCTAGCTGTTTCCTCTCTACTCTCTACTCTAGCTGTTTCCTCTCTACTCTCTACTCTAGCTGTTTCCTCTCTACTCTAGCTCTTTCCTCTCTACTCTAGCTGTTCCCTCTCTACTCTTTACTCTAGCTGTTTCCTGGCTACTCTAGCTGTTTCCTCTCTACTCTAGCTGTTTCCTCTCTACTCTCTACTCTAGCTGTTTCCTCTCTACTCTCTACTCTAGCTGTTTCCTCTCTACTCTAGCTGTTTCCTCTCTACTCTCTACTCTAGCTGTTTCCTCTCTACTCTAGCTGTTTCCTCTCTACTCTAGCTGTTTCCTCTCTACTCTCTACTCTAGCTGTTTCCTCTCTACTCTCTACTCTAGCTGTTTCCTCTCTACTCTAGCTGGTTCCTCTCTACTCTCTACTCTAGCTGTTTCCTCTCTACTCTCTACTCTAGCTGTTTCCTCTCTACTCTAGCTGTTTCCTCTCTCTCTAGCTGTTCCCTCTCTACTCTTTACTCTAGCTGTTTCCTGGCTACTCTAGCTGTTTCCTCTCTACTCTCTACTCTAGCTGTTTCCTCTCTACTCTCTACTCTAGCTGTTTCCTCTCTACTCTCTACTCTAGCTGTTTCCTCTCTACTCTAGCTGTTTCCTCTCTACTCTCTACTCTAGCTGTTTCCTCTCTACTCTAGCTGTTTCCTCTCTACTCTAGCTGTTTCCTCTCTACTCTCTACTCTAGCTGTTTCCTCTCTACTCTCTACTCTAGCTGTTTTCTCTCTACTCTAGCTGTTTCCTCTCTCTCTAGCTGTTTCCTCTCTACTCTAGCTGTTTCCTCTCTACTCTCTACTCTAGCTGTTTCCTCTCTACTCTAGCTGTTTCCTCTCTACTCTAGCTGTTTCCTCTCTACTCTCTACTCTAGCTGTTTCCTCTCTACTCTCTACTCTAGCTGTTACCTCTCTACTCTAGCTGGTTCCTCTCTACTCTCTATTCTAGCTGTTTCCTCTCTACTCTAGCTGGTTCCTCTCTACTCTCTACTCTAGCTGTTTCCTCTCTACTCTAGCTGTTTTCTCTCTACTCTAGCTGTTTTCTCTCTACTCTAGCTGTTTCCTCTCTCCTCTCTCCTCTAGCTGTTTCTTCTCTACTCTCTACTCTCTAGCTGTCCATCTCCATCCCTCTTTCATGACAACTTGTTCTCAACTAACCTACCTGGTTAAATAAAGGTTAATTAAATAAAAAATAAATAAAAAATCTCCCTTACTGTCCATCTCCATCCCTCTTCCCTCTCCATGACTGTCCATCTCCATCTCGCTTCCCTCTCCCTGGCTTTCCATCTCCATCTCTCTTCCCTCTCCCTGACTGTCCATCTCCATCTCTCTTCCCTCTCCCTGACTGTCCATCTCCATCCCTCTTCCCTCTCCATGACTGTTCATCTCCACTGTCATCTCTTCTTTCCTCTCCCTGACTGTCCATCTGTCCATCTCTCTCTTCCTCTCCCTGACTGTCCATCTCCATCTCCTCTTCCTGACTGTCTCCATGACTGTCCATCTCCATGACTCCATCTCCATCTCTCTTCCCTCTCCCTGACTGTCCATCTCCATCTCCCTGACTGTCCATCTCCATCTCCTTCTCCCTGACTGTCCATCTCCATCCCTCTTCCCTCTCCCTGACTGTCCATCTCCATCTCTCTTCCCTCTCCCTGACTGTCCATCTCCATCTCTCTTCCCTCTCCCTGACTGTCCATCTCCATCTCTCTTCCCTCTTCTTGACTGTCCATCTCCATCTCTCTTCCCTCTTCTTGACTGTCCATCTCCATCCCTCTTTCCTCCTCTTAACTGTCTATCTCCATCTCTCTTCCCTCCTCATGTCCACTCCCATCTCCTCTCCTCTGCTCTCCTTTCCATCTCCTCTCTTGGAAAAAAAAGAGAAACCCGCACACTGCACTTGCTAGTATCACTAGATATTTTATTAAAGATCACGTGTCGGCCTCTTGGCCTTTGTCAGAGATGTATTTTTATTTTTATCTCCTCCACCTCCCCCTCCCCCTATCCATCCCCCTCAGGTAAATTGGTGCTCTTTCATGGTTGCCCTCTTTGTCTATCTGGATAAGAATTGCATCTAAACATTCCCCAAACATTTCATGTTTGTAAATATTGCAGACTTCGTTGTTGAATGGTATTAACACACATTTGAATGGTATTAACATTATTGTGGATAATTTATACATCGGGTATTGTCATTTGCGAAGCACAGAAATGCACTGAGTAAAGGAGCTGTCCTCTCAACTGGCTTTTGACAACACTGTTTTTCAAATGATTACATGAATGACAATGTCCATGGTCAGGACAAAGCTACTCTAACATCCTACTGATGGTCAGGACAAAGCTACCCTAACATCCTACTGATGGTCAGGACAAAGCTACCCTAACATCCTACTGATGGTCAGGTCAAAGCTACCCTAACATCCTACTGATGGTCAGGTCAAAGCTACCCTAACATCCTACTGATGACTCTGTGTGTGTCACTCTCTGTATCTCTGTATCTCTGTATCTCTGTATCTGTATCTCTCTCTGTATCTCTCTCTCTCTCTCCTTCTGAAAGAGAAATAAAGAGGATAGAGTTAACCTTTCTTTTTTTCATCCCTCCTCTCTGGGTATGTCACGTCCTATATAAGTCCTGGGGTGGCCTTCCATCCGTCTCTCTCTCTAGCGGGAGGAGGTCTCTTTCTCTCTCACTCTCTCTCCTTCTGAAAGAGAAATAAAGAGGATAGAGTTAACCTTTCTTTTTTTCATCCCTCCTCTCTGGGTATGTCACGTCCTATTTAAGTCCTGGGGTGGCCTTCCATCCGTCTCTCTCTCTCTAGCGGGAGGAGGTCTCTTTCTCTCTCTTCCGCTTGGCTGGCGCTGCGGCGAGGCTCCTCTCTGTGGTCAAGCCCGTACTCACACAAGGGGAGAGTGATGCGCTCGCTCGGCCGTAGTGCATTTGACAGCCGAGCCTTTCCGACAGGCGTGAAGACTGGCTGACAGAGCTAGCTCACTCAGAGACAGTTCCGTCAGACCCATCGCTTAAACAATAGCGCAAGCTGACTCTCCAGACGTAGTGAGCATCTCAGAGCCAATATGGGGTTTTGACACGGGGTGACTGCATGCATTTTGATTTATAGACACAAAATGGCCACTGTGTTGTTACCTGCGTTAGACTCAGGCTTGAGGGTATATACACTGGGCACACGCTGGTTAAATCAATGTTGTTTCCGCGTCATTTCAATGAAATTACATTGAACCAACGTGGAATAGACGTTGAATTGACGTCAGTGCCCAGTGAGTAGCCTAATCCTTCTGTGATATCAGGCCTTTGCTTAAACATTGCATTCCTTCTCATATAAAAACAAACCTCTTGTGCATCTGTTGCCCAGGGGCCTTGTCTGTTTAATGGGTGGGTAGTAGGCCTATATATAGGACCTAAATGCTGTCTTCCGTTGTAAAATATGCAAAATAACTGTGTTTTTTGATTCTCAACCTCTCCGAATGTTGCCTTTGATTTTGATGTGATGTCAGTGTTCCTTTTGACTTCCTACTGTTTTTGATATATCCAAAACATTTAAACTCTTGCAATAATATCCTGTTATACATTACCCATGTGATAGTTTACTGTTGTCTTTTATGTAAAAAATAAATAAAAAAGAAGCTCACTAAACAAACTGTTCAATTGTATAGATGGATACCTATGATTCATAATAAAACACATTTGAACCAGAACGAACCCTCTAGGAATACTAATCTTAACCATTAATTACGTAAATCACACTAAACGGATCTTTTCTCAGTATTATAGGCGCACCTTCCTTCTCATTGAAGGCAGCCAGTGTTTTGATGCAATGACAAACACCTCCTCTGCATTGCCTCCAGCACAACGCCACTCTAAATACTACACTGCCTCTCTGTGGTTGAAGACCGGTATTGCATTTTGCAGCCTTTTTTCTCCCTCAGAAATATAACTCTGTGACACTGCTCTGTAGCCACAGGAGGTTGGTGGTACCTTAGATGGGGAGGACAGGCTCGTTGTAATGGCTGGAGCGGAATAAGTGGGATGGTATCAAACACATGGTTTCCATAACTCTCAACAGTAACTTGAGACCCCGAGTTCCCCCCCAAAATAAAAATGAATGTTGCCGTTTTAAATAAAGTTTTCTGCAGTTCCACACATTCTGCGATGGGGCGGAGAGACATTTCTGTGATTTTCTAATAGATTTCACTCAATTCTACTAATTGTGTCAAAGGGGAAGAGAAAAAGAAAGTTTGAAAGCTAATTTCCTGCAATTCTAAACATTTTGCCATGACTTATGCCTTATGTTAAGGATATCTGAGTGAGAGTGACTAACAAAATCAATGGGGGGCCCTTGGAGGTCAGGGCCCCTGGGCATGTGCCTTGCGCTGCGTTACCGGCTGGTATTTGGTCAGGCTTAGATACACTACATGACAAATAAGTATGTGGGCACCTGCTCATCGAACATCTCATTGCAAAATCATGGGCATTAATATACTGTAGAGTTGACAAACACATGAAAAGACAAATCTAATTGTATTAGTCACATGCGCCGAATACAACAGACCTTACAGTGAAAGGCTGACTTTCAAGCCCCTAACTTACAAGCCCCTAACTTACAAGCCCCTAACTTACAAGCCCCTAAACAACAATGCAGTTTAAAAAAATACGAATAAGAATAAGACATAAAAGGAACAAGTAATTAAAGAGCAGCAGTAAAATAACAATAGCGAGACCATATACAGAGGGGTATCGGTACAGAGTCAATGTGCGGAGACACCAGATAGTTGAGGTAATTGAGGTAATATGTACATGTAGTTATTAAAGTGACTATGCATAGATGATAACAACAGAGAGTGGCAGCGGTGTAAAAGAGGGGGTGGGCGGGAAATGCAAATAGTCTGGGTAGACATTTGACTAGATGTTTAGGAGTCTTGTGGCTTGGGTGTAGAAGCTGTTGAGAAGCCTCTTGGACCTAGAGTTGTCACTCCGGTACCGCTTGCTGTGCGGTAGCAGAGAGAACAATCTATAACTAGGGTGGCTGGAGTCTTTGACAAGTTTTAGGGTCTTCCTCTGGCACCGCCTGGTATAGAGGTCCTGGATGGCAGGAAGCTTGGCCCCAGTGATGTACTGGGCCGCACGCACTACCCTCTGTAGTGCCTTGCGATCGGAGGCCGAGCAGCTACCATTCCAGGCAGTGATGCAACCAGTCATGATGCTCTCAATGGTGCAGTTGTAGAACCGTTTCAGGATCTGAGGACCCATGCCAAATCTTTTCAGTCTCCTAAGGGGGAATAGGTTTTGTCATGCCCTCTTCATGACTGTCGTGGTGTGCTTGGACCATGTTAGTATGCTGGTGATGTGGACACCAAGGAACTTGAAGCTCTCAACCTGCTTCACTACAGCCCTGTCGATGAGAATGGGGGAATGCTCGTTTCTCCTTTTCCTGTAGTCCACAATCATCTCCTTTGTCTTGATCACGTTGATGGAGAGGTTGTTGTCCTGGCACCACACATACAGGTCTCTGACCTCCTCCCTATAGGTTGTTTCGCCATTGCCGGTGATCAGGCTTACCACTGTTGTGTCATCGGCAAACTTAATGATGTTGTTGGAATCGTGCCTCGCCGTGCAGTCATCCGACAAGCATTGGAGCCGGTGTAGTACGATTCGATCTTCGTCCTGTATTGACGCTTTGCCTGTTTGATGGTTCATCGGAGGGCATAGCAGGATTTCTTATAAGCTTCCGGGTTAGAGTCCCACTCCTTGAAAGCGGCAGCTCTAGCCTTTAGCTCAGTGTGGATGTTGCCTGTAATCCATGGCTTCTGGTTGGGGTATGTACGTATGGTCACTGTGGGGACGACATCATCGATGCACTTATTGATAAAGCCAGTGACTGATGTGGTGTACTCCTCAATGCCATCGGAAGAATCCGGGAACATATTCCAGTCTGTGCAGCAAAACTGTCCTCTAGTTTAGCATCTGCTTCATCTGACCACTTTTTATTGACCGAGTCACGGGTGTTTCCTGCTTTAATTTTAGCTTGTAAGCAGGAATCAGGAGGATAGAATTATGGTCGCATTTACCAAATGGAGAGCAAGGGAGAGCTTTGTATGTGTCTCTGTGTGGTCCTGTGTGGCTCAGTCGGTAGAGCATGGCGCTTGCAACGCCAAGCGTCGTGGGTTCGATTCCCGCTGGGGCCACCCATATGTAAAAGTAGTGGCCCCAGCCGACTTGTAAGTCGCTTTGGACAAAAGCGTCTGCTAAATGGGATATATATTTTTTTTTTTTATGTGAAGTAAAGGTGGTCTAGAGTTTGTTTCCATCTGGTTGCACATTTAACATGCTGATAGGTCCCCCTGTTTGCTGCTATAACAGCCTCCACTCTTCTGGGAAGGCTTTCCACTAGATGTTGGAACATTGCTGCAGAGACTTGCTTTCATTCAACCACAAGAGCATTGGTGAGGTCGGACACTGTTGTTTGGCGATTAGGCCTGGCTCACAGTCGGCATTCCATTTCATCCCAAATGTGTTCGAGGTCAGGGCTCTATGCAGGCCAGTCATGTTCATCGACACCGATCTCGACAATCTTGTCATGTCGATCTTGTCATGCTGAAACAGGAAAGGGCCTTCCCCAAATTGTTGCCACAAAGTTGGAAGCACAGAATCATATAGAATGTCATTGTATGCTGTAGAGTTAAGATTTCCCTTCACTGGAACTAAGGGGCCGAGCCCAAACCATGAAAAACAGCACAAGACCATTATTCCTCCTCCACCAAACTTTACAGTTGACACTACGCATTCAGGCATGCGTTCTCCTGGCATCCGTCAAACCCAGATTTATCCGTTAGACTGCCAAATAGTAACGCGTGATTCACCACTCCGGAGAGCATGTATCCACTGCTCCAGAGTCCAATGATGGTGAACTTTACACCAGTCCAGCCAACGCTTGGCATTGCGCATGGTGAGCTTAGGCTTGTGTGCGGCTGCTCAATCATGGAAACCTATTTCATGAAGCTCCGGACAAAGATGCATTGTGTTGACGTCGCTTCCAGACGCAGTTTGGAACTCAAAGACAGATACATTCTACACGCTACGTGCTTCAGAACTCGGCCATTTCTTTGAGCTTGTGTTGCCTAGCACTTCGCAGCTGAGCTGTTGTTGCTTCTAGACGTTTCCACTTCACAATAACGGCACATACAGTTGACCG
Source organism: Oncorhynchus masou masou (assembly GCF_036934945.1). Lineage (NCBI taxonomy): Eukaryota > Metazoa > Chordata > Actinopteri > Salmoniformes > Salmonidae > Oncorhynchus > Oncorhynchus masou. The sequence continues at coordinate 48,726,546 of NC_088232.1, forward strand.
AGGCAGCTCTAGCAGGGCAGAAATTTCACAAACTGACTTGTTCGAAAGTTGGCATCCTATGACGGTGCCAAGTTCAAAGTCACAGCTCTTGAGTAAGGCCATTCCAATGTTTGTCTATGGAGATTGCAGGGCTTTGTGCTCGATTTTATACACCTGTCAGCATCTAGTGTGAATGAAATAGCCGAATCCACTAATTTGAAGGGGTGTCCATATTTTGTTTATATTATGGGTAGCTGGCTCGCCTTATTTACCAATCAGAAAATTGTTAACTGACATGGCTCATTGAGTGTTCGTGCTGGAAGCTGTTTGTTTTGTTGCAAAGGAGTAATCCCACAGCAGGTGGTCAGTGTTCTGCCTCTTATGCTTATAGAGAGCTCAGCGCTATCGGAGACTGGTTCATGTTTTGTCCCAGTCAGCGAGGCACAGAGCCAATACTATAACAAACTGTGTCTGTTTCATGTGTCCATCAATCAATCAATCATGCTGCTTTCTAAGTCAGGGAGCAAATCCACTCTCTTTGGACCTCTTTTTGTTACAGTTGTACATCAGCCTATAGATGGACAAACAGGTCTCTATTTTAACAAACCTACCATAATGGTACATCTAACTGCTGGCAATCGCGCTACAGGTTCGGGGGTGTTGTCAGAAATAGTATGGTTATTTTCACAACCAGAATTATGGGCAAAGTAGCTGGCAGTGGTGCGAAAAGGGCTGGGTTTTGATATATAAACAAGTTGTTGAGGCTTGATCACTCATTGGCCATTTAGAATTGAGGCTTGATCATTCATTGGCCATTTAGAATGTGCTCTGTGGCTAAATACGTGGTTGCTTCAAGTTGTGTAGTTACAGTCTTACATATTGCTTTGTCATCAACTCCAGTTACAATGTTAGTCTGTTAGTTAGTTAAATAAATATACTTTAGTTTATAGTTTGTTAGTTAGTTAGTTAGTTAAATAAATATAGTTTAGTTAATGGTCTGTTAGTTAGTTAGTTAAATAAATATAGTTTAGTTTAAAGTTTGTTAAACTTACAGAAGGAAAGATGTAGACCCATCCCATATTTTGCTGAATATGTTAAACATGTTTTGAACAGTAATTTTATGGCTACAATATGAAATATATTGTTAACATATTATTCACACTGATATAGGCCTACTGTGAAATGCATTATGTCTGAGCCATAGACATGCCAAATGTTGCCAATAAGCAAGATTCAATTCACTATTAATAATGCCACTTGAATAATATTTACATATGTTGCATTACTCATCTCATATGTATATACTGTATTTTATACCATCTCATATGTATATAATGTATTTTATAACATCTATTGCATCTTGTTTATGCCGCTCTGTCATTGCTCATCCATATGTTTATATTTATATATTCTTATTCCATTCCTTTACTTAGATTTGTGTATGTAAGGTAGTTGTTGTGGAATTGTTAGATTCCTAGAATTTGCTGCACTGTCGGAACTAGAAGCATAAACATTTCGCTACACTCGCAATAACATCTGCTAACCATGTGTATGTGACCAATCAAATTTGATTTGATAATACCTTAAAAGACAGTCAATAATTCTAATCAAATTCTTGTAAAAACTAAACAACAACTTGTTTTAAATAGGCTAAGTCTCAATGGACAAAATGTCAGCCAGACAGCTTTTCACAAAATATAGACTACTGGTCGCTGTCCATGGTGCTGAAATTGCATTTCACGATGATATACACGGTGTTGCAAGGCTGCCATTTAGACTCCTGGTTGGCAGCAATAATGTAGTTACTTGTTCAGTAGCCTAATTAAAGTTGGAAATCAAACATTGCAGATTGTAAAATGAATTTTTAATACAACAGCATACTAATCAGCAACCAATTGGTTTTGTTTAGAATATACAACTGTCCTGTATAGCCTACCTGAATCTTACGTTACATGAGCTGTCCTCACACTCTCTCCCAGCTTGGATAGAAGGTTGTTGTGCATAAAACCAGTCTATTAATACCAAATCATACAGTCAGTTACTAGGTATTGTTTCATAATGCAGTGTAGTCTACTACAGTGCCTTACGAAAGAATTCGGCCCCCTTGAACTTTGCGACCTTTTGCCTGCCTGGTGTGTTCCTTGTTCTTCATGATGCTCTCTGCGCTTTTAACGGACCTCTGAGACTATCACAGTGCAGGTGCATTTATACGGAGACTTGATTACACACAGGTGGATTGTATTTATCATCATTAGTCATTTAGGTCAACATTGGATCATTCAGAGATCCTCACTGAACTTCTGGAGAGAGTTTGCTGCACTGAAAGTAAAGGGGCTGAATAATTTTGCACGCCCAATTTTTCAGTTTTTGATTTGTTAAAAAAGTTTGAAATATCCAATAAATGTCGTTCCACTTCATGATTGTGTCCCACTTGTCGTTGATTCTTCACAAAAAAATACAGTTTTATATCTTTATGTTTGAAGCCTGAAATGTGGCAAAAGGTCGCAAAGTTCAAGGGGGCCGAATACTTTCGCAAGGCACTGTATCTATAGCTATGTACAGTGTGTAGTATTTGCTATTTACAAACCTTTTATAAAAATTACACATCAAACAGCCTAACAGTAAGGAACAAAGTAGTCGGCTTGAGGATAAATTCAGCCTCTATTTATAGTTGAACTCAGCAGGTTTTGTCTGCCTAACAGCCTACACAAATGGGCTGCAATCAAAGGAAATTGAAGAGGAACTTAGTGTTTTAGCAACATGAAATCTATGATTTTTTTTAGAGCAGGTATTACCAAAATGCCATCAGGGGTATGCCAAATAAAAATGTGATTCACATATAAAATAAAATGTAACTTGTATTTTTATTTTGTTTTTAAATTTCCTCACATTTTCAAACAATCCATTTATATTTTCCAAGGGACTATACATTTGAGTGAGTATGAGTATCCTCGTTTCACTGCTAAAAATAAAATTAAACCATGTAGTGTTCAGTGAAATAACAAAACAATGTCAAATACAGGTAGCCTAGTCAAACAATTAACATCCAATCACATTTACATTTACTACTCTCGCGGGAATTCCATTAACGTTCCATGTGTAGCCAAACGTAGATGCTTCTCATTCCGTTTGCTCGAAAATTAATAAATGGTTAAAAAAAGGCCCGCGTCCATAGAGACTCATACCAGCTCTACTGGTAGTACTGCTACTACCTGCAGTACTACACCTGCACCTGTCGACGACACAAGTTGTTCTGCTTCCCCGAGCACATCCACTGCTAGCATCCAAGAATTCAACATTTGTTGTTAGCCCAGCTACCATGGACACTGACAGTTGTGAATCTGATGCTGCCAAAGAGATACTGCCCCCTTACCCGGGAAAGCTCCGAACAACAGACAGGAATGTTGTAGGATTTTTTATGAATTTATTTGCAAATTATGGTGGAAAATAAGTATTTGGTCACCTACAAACAAGCAAGATTTCTGTCTCTCACAGAACTGTAACGTATTCTTTAAGAGGCTCCTCTGTTCTTCACTCGTTGCCTGTATTAATGGCACCTGTTTGAACTTGTTATCAGTATAAAAGACACCTGTCCACAACCTCAAACAGTCACACTCCAAACTCCACTATGGCCAAGACCAAAGAGCTGTCAAAGGACACCAGAAACAAAATTGTAGACCTGCACCAGGCTGGCAAGACTGAATCTGCAATAGGTAAGCAGCTTGGTTTGAAGAAATCAACTGTGGGAGCAATTATTAGGAAATGGAAGACATACAAGACCACTGATAATCTCCCTCGATCTGGGGCTCCACGCAAAATCTCACCCCGTGAGATGATCACAAGAACGGTGAGCAAAAATCCCAGAACCACACAGGGGACCTAGTGAATGACCTGCAGAGAGCTGGGACCAAAGTAACACAGCCTACCCTACCATCAGTAACACACTACGCCGCCAGGGACTCAAATCCTGCAGTGCCAGACGTGTCCCCTTGCTTAAGCCAGTACATGTCCAGGCCCATCTGAAGTTTGCTAGAGAGCATTTGGATGATCCAGAAGAAGATTGGGAGAATGTCATATGGTCAGATGAAACCAAAATATAACTTTTTTATAACTTTTTTTCTAGTAAAAACTCAACTCGTCGTGTTTGGAGGACAAAGAATGCTGAGTTGCATCCAAAGAACACCATACCTACTGTGAAGCATGGGGGTGGAAACATCATGCTTTGGGGTTGTTTTTCTGCAAAGTTACCAGGACGACTGATCCGTGTAAAGGAAAGAATGAATGGGGCCATGTATCGTGAGATTTTCAGTGAAAACCTCACTCAGCAAGGGCATTGAAGATGAAACGTAGCTGGGTCTTTCAGCATGACAACGATCCCAAACACACCGCCCGGGCAACGGAGTGGCTTCGTAAGAAGCATTTCAAGGTCCTGGAGTGGCCTAGCCAGTCTCCAGATCTCAACCCCATAGAACATCTTTGGAGGTAGTTGAAAGTCCTTTTGTTATTGACCAAATACTTATTTTCCACCATAATTTGCAAATAAATTTATAAAAATCCTACAATGTGATTTTCTGGATGTTTTTTTCTCATTTTGTCTGTCATAGTTGAAGTGTACCAATGATGAAAATTACAGGCCTCTCTCATCTTTTTAAGTGGGACAACTTGCACAATTGGTGGCTGACTAAATACTTTTTTGCCCCACTATACTGTGTGCTGGTTGTCAAGGGGCAAAGTATTGTCACATTCTTTTAAATTGAGAGATGAGCTTAAAGTTTTCTTTACTAACAAAAAGTTTTACTTGTCTGACCGTTTATTGATGATGAGCTTCTCACACGTCTGGCCTATCTGGGTGATGTATTTTCTCACCTGAATGATCTGAATCTATGATTACAGGGCCCCTCCACAACTAAACTCAGCAAAACAAGAAACGTTCTCTCACAGTCAACTGTGTTTATTTTCAGCAAACTTAACATGTGTAAAAATTTGTATGAACATAACAACATTCAACAACTGAGACATAAACTGAACAAGTTCCACAGACATGTGACTAACAGAAATTGAATAATGTGACCCTGAACAAAGGGGGGTCAAAATCAAAAGTAACAGTCAGTGTCTGGTGTGGCAACCAGCTGCATCCTCATGGACTGCACCAGATTTGCCAGTTCTTGCTGTGAGATGTTACCCCACTCCTCCACCAAGACACCTGCAAGTTCCCGGACATTTCTGGGGGGAATGGCCCTAGCCCTCACCCTCCGATCCAACAGGTCCCAGAAGTGCTCAATGGGATTGAGATCCGGGCTCTTCGCTGGCCATGGCAGAACACTGACATTCCTGTCTTGCAGGAAATCACACACAGAATGAGCAGTATGGCTGGTGGCATTGTCATGCTGGAGGGTCATGTCAGGATGCGCCTGCAGGAAGGGTACCACATGAGGGAGGAGGATGTTTTCACTGTAACGCACAGCGTTGAGATTGCCTGCAATGACAACAAGCTCAGTCTGATGATGCTGTGACACACCGCCACAGACCATTATGGACAAATCGATCCCCCTCCAGAGTACAGGCCTTGGTGTAACGCTTATTCCTTCGACGATACACGCGAATACGACCATCACCCCTGTTGAGACAAAACCGCAACTCGTCAGTCAAGAGCTGTCCTGTCTGGTCCAGCGACATTGGGTTTGTGCCCATAGGCGACGTTGATGCCGGTGATGTCTGGTGAGGACCTGCCTACAACAGGCCTACAAGCCCTCAGTCCAGCCTCTCTCAACCTATTGAGGACAGTCTGAGCACTGATGGAGGGATTGTGCTTTCCTGGTGTAACTCGGGCAGTTGTTGTTGCCATCCTGTACCTGTCCCGCAGGTGTGATGTTCGGATATACCGATCCTGTGCAGGTTTTGTTACACGTGGTCTGCCACTGCAAGGATGATCAGCTGTCTATCCTGTCTCCCTGTAGCGCTGTCTTAGGCGTCTCACAGTACGGACATTGCAATTTATTGCCCTGGCCACATCTGCAGTCCTCACGCCTCCTTGCAGCATGACAATATATTTCACATGCTGTTGTACAAATGGAATAGACAACAGGTGGAAATTATAGGCAATTAGCAAGACGCCCCCAATAAAGGAGTGGTTCTGCAGGTGGTGACCACAGACCACTTCTCAGTTCCTATGCTTCCTGGCTGATGTTTTGGTCACTTTTGAATGCTGGCGGTGCTTTCACTCAGGTGGTAGCATGAGACGGAGTCTACAACCCACACAAGTGGCTCAGGTAGTGCAGCTCATCCAGGATGGCACATCAATGCGAGCTGTGGCAAGAAGGTTTTCAGTGTCTATCGGGGTAGTGTCCAGAGCATGGAGGCGCTACCAGGAGACAGGCCAGTACATCAGGAGACGTGGAGGAGGCCGTAGGAGGACAACAACCCAGCAGCAGGACCGCTACCTCCGCCTTTGTACAAGGAGGAGGAGTACAGCCAGAGCCCTGCAAAATGACCTCCAGCAGGCCACAAATGTGCATGTGTCTGCTCAAATGGTCAGAAACAGACTCCATGAGGGTGGTATGAGGGCCCGACGTCCACAGGTGGGGGTTGCGCTTACAGCCCAACACCGTGCAGGACGTTTGGCATTTGCCAGAGAACACCAAGATTGGCAAATTCGCCACTGGTGCCCTGTGCTCTTCACAGATGAAGGCAGGTTCACACTGAGCACATGTGACAGACGTGACAGAGTCTGGAGATGCCATGGAGAACGTTCTGCTGCCTGCAACATCCTCCAGCATGACTGGTTTGGCGGTGGGTCAGTCATGGTGTGGGGTGGATTTTCTTTGGGGGGCCACACAGCCCTCCATGTGCTCGCCAGAGGTAGCCTGACTGCCATTAGGTACCGAGATGAGATCCTCAGACCCCTTGTGAGACCATATGCTGGTGCAGTTGGCCCTGGGTTCCTCCTAATGCAAGACAATGCTAGACCTCATATGGCTAGGAGTGTGTCAGCAGTTCCTGTAAGAGGAAGGCATTGATGCTATGGACTGGCCCGCCCGTTCCCCAGACCTGAATCCAATTGAGCACATCTGGGACATCATGTCTCGCTCCATCCACCAACACCACATTGCACCACAGACTGTCCAGGAGTTGGCAGATGCTTTAGTCCAGATCTGGGAGGAGATCCCTCAGGAGACCATCCGCCACCTCATCAGGAGCATGCTCAGGCGTTGTAGGAATGTCATACAGGCACATGGAGGCCACACACACTACTGAGCCTCATTTTGACTTGTTTTAAGGACATTACATCAAAGTTGGTTCAGCCTGTAGTGTGGTTTTCCACTTTAATTTTTTGTGTGACTTCAAATCCAGACCTCCATGGGTTGATAAATTTGATTTCCATTGATCATTTTTGTGTAATTTTGTTGTCAGCACATTCAACTATGTAAAGAAAAAAGTATTTAATAAGAATATTTCATTCATTCAGATCTAGGATGTGTTATTTTAGTGTTCCCTTTATTTTATTGAGCAGTGTATATTAGCATTGCAATGAACTGCATCCATCTATTCTGCCAACAATGTCTTATTGTATCTTATCTTATTGTATAAATTTTGAGTCAAATAGAACTTCTAAAGTTGATTTTGTCACATAGAACTGGGAATTTTATATTTTTCTACTGATGTTATGATTATCGGTTAACACAGTCAATTCCACTTTAAATGTAATCAAATTCAAATCAAATCCAATTTGAGAGACTCCCCTGGTCTTCTGTGTTACGATATGTCTCCAAGCCAATAGATGGCGCTGCTGTTATGTGTATCTGAGTGTGATACCTTGTCGTACTAGCGAGCCAAGTTAGACGTTACTTACTATGCACTGAATGGAGCTGTATGCATGCTACCGAGTGATGCTGAAGTAAAGACATTCTAATCAACATGACCTTGGTCTTGTACAGAACAAAAGGCACACAAAACATTCTGAAGTTCTTTCAGCAGGCCCTTTAGGTCCAGATTGTGGGCCAGACAGTTTTCTATAGGCCGACTGAGTATTGCCAACCCAGACAGTTTTCTATAGGCCGACTGAGTATTGCCAACCCAGACAGTTTTCTATAGGCCGACTGAGTATTGCCAACCCAGACAGTTTTCTATAGGCCGACTGAGTATTGCCAACCCAGACAGTTTTCTATAGGCCGACTGAGTATTGCCAACCCAGACAGTTTTCTATAGGCCGACTGAGTATTGCCAACCCAGACAGTTTTCTATAGGCCGACTGAGTATTGCCAACCCAGACAGTTTTCTATAGGCCGACTGAGTATTGCCAACCCAGACAGTTTTCTATAGGCCGACTGAGTGTTGCCAACCCAGACAGTTTTCTATAGGCCGACTGAGTATTGCCAACCCAGACAGTTTTCTATAGGCCGACTGAGTATTGCCAACCCAGACAGTTTTCTATAGGCCGACTGAGTATTGCCAACCCAGACAGTTTTCTATAGGCCGACTGAGTATTGCCAACCCAGACAGTTTTCTATAGGCCGACTGAGTATTGCCAACCCAGACAGTCTTTCCTGAGACATTGTGCATTCAATGTCCCTTATGCTACACATAATTTAAACTTGGTCTTGAATGATGCATGCCAAAATATACCAGAAAATAATGAACTGTTCATATTGCAACATCGACGAAGTGCGCATGGGTTTAGAAGAGCTCGGTGGCCTTGCGGGGAAGGCGAGGGTGTTCTGGTATGCTAGTGACAGGCACCGTAATTGCTCCCCATGGGCATATATAATATTAGACCTAAAACAATGTAGACTACGCACATCCAAACTTTTCACGGGAGCTGGAAAAATATCCAATATTAAGAGAAGGGAGGGGATGTCCAGCCACTATTCCTGCTCCCAAATAGCCTATTACAGTATATACAGTAGGTATATCCTGAGATGCAGTGCATTAGACCGCTGCGCCACTTGGGAGCCCCTACTTGTGCCTCCTTAATGCCGAAAATAAAAGTGTCTCAGAGTAGGAGTGCTGATCTAGGATCCAATCTAGGATTTTTTATTTTGGATCGAGATGAATATGAATATATGGACTGGGAGAACTTGAACCTATGGTCAGCCCTCATACTCTGAAACCCTTTTTCGCAGGCCCAAGTTTGTTGCATTTTAGGTTTCTGTTGCTTTTGAATTTGTGAAAATTCTATGGTCTAATATAACATCTCTGGTGTCAAATATAACATCTCTGGTGTCAAATATAACATATCTGTGGTCTAATATAACATCTCTGTGGTCTTATATAACATCTCTGTTGTCTAATATAACATCTCTATGGTCTAATATAACATCTCTATGGTCTAATATAACATCTCTGTGGTCTAATATAACATCTCTATGGTCTAATATAACATCTCTGCGGTCTAATATAAACATATGTATGGTCTAATATAGCATCTCTGTTGTCTAATATAACATCTCTGTGGTCTAATATAACATCTCTGTGGTCTAATATAACATCTCTGTGGTCTAATATAACATCTATATGGTCTAATATAACATCTCTGTGGTCTAATATAACATCTCTGTGGTCTAATATAACATCTCTATAGTCTAATATAACATCTCGGTGGTCTAATATAACATCTCTGTGGTCTAATATAACATCTCTGTGGTCTAATATAACATCTCTATGGTCTAATATAACATCTCTGTGGTCTAATATAACATCTCTGTGGTCTAATATAACATCTCTGTGGTCTAATATAACATCTCTGTGGTCTAATATAACATCTCTATAGTCTAATATAACATCTCTGTGGTCTAATATAACATCTCTATAGTCTAATATAACATCTCTGTGGTCTAATATAACATCTCTATAGTCTAATATAACATCTCTATAGTCTAATATAACATCTCTATGGTCTAATATAACATCTCTATAGTCTAATATAACATCTCTGTGGTCTAATATAACATCTCTATAGTCTAATATAACATCTCGGTGGTCTAATATAACATCTCTGTGGTCTAATATAACATCTCTGTGGTCTAATATAACATCTCTGTGGTCTAATATAACATCTCTATGGTCTAATATAACATCTCTGTGGTCTAATATAACATCTCTGTGGTCTAATATAACATCTCTGTGGTCTAATATAACATCTCTGTGTCTAATATAACATCTCTATAGTCTAATATAACATCTCTGTGGTCTAATATAACATCTCTATAGTCTAATATAACATCTCTATAGTCTAATATAACATCTCTATGGTCTAATATAACATCTCTATAGTCTAATATAACATCTCTGTGGTCTAATATAACATCTCTATAGTCTAATATAACATCTCGGTGGTCTAATATAACATCTCTGTAGTCTAATATAACATCTCTGTGGTCTAATATAACATCTCTATGGTCTAATATAACATCTCTGTGGTCTAATATAACATCTCTGTGGTCTAATATAACATCTCTGTGGTCTAATATAACATCTCTGTGGTCTAATATAACATCTCTATAGTCTAATATAACATCTCGGTGGTCTAATATAACATCTCTGTGGTCTAATATAACATCTCTGTGGTCTAATATAACATCTCTATGGTCTAATATAACATCTCTGTGGTCTAATATAACATCTCTGTGGTCTAATATAACATCTCTGTGGTCTAATATAACATCTCTGTGGTCTAATATAACATCTCTATGGTCTAATATATCATCTCTATGGTCTAATATAACATCTCTATGGTCTAATACATCATCTCTATGGTCTAATATAACATCTCTATGGTCTAATATAACATCTCTGTGGTCTAATATAACATCTCTGTGGTCTAATATAACATCTCTCTGGTCTAATATAACAACTCTGTGGTCTAATATATCATCTCTATGGTCTAATATAACATCTCTATGGTCTAATATAACATCTCTGTGGTCTAATATAACATCTCTGTGGTCTAATATAACATCTCTATGGTCTAATATAACAACTCTGTGGTCTAATATATCATCTCTATGGTCTAATATAACATCTCTATGGTCTAATATAACATCTCTGTGGTCTAATATAACATCTCTGTGGTCTAATATAACATCTCTGTGGTCTAATATAACATCTCTATGGTCTACTATAACATCTCTATGGTCTAGCTTGAAGACCTTTTCACCATCTTGCCTTTATGTAAACAATGAGCAATAGTAACCTAAGGTACAGGATGATACAGTAATCCGTTCCTGCACTAATGGTGCTGGTACCTTTTGTAATGGCCATTATTCTAGACGGCATTGGGCCTCTATGGGGCTTAGAAAATGGACATAAGAGAACTTTAATTAAAATTTAGTTAGTCAACTATCAGTCAACTATCAGTCAACTATTAGTCAACTAATGCACTTTTATCTAACAGTGTTTCTGAACTCAGTTAGCATGGTGTTAATTTGGCTAAATGGATATGTAATTACTAAAGTATTTAGCAATCTATATGATTTTTTTTATATACAACGATAATTGTATTTTCTAAATAAATATTTTAGTGTGTTGCAATTCCATCTAGCCCATATCAACTGTATTTTATGGGTTAATGGAAGCAGACCTCTTTGTTTGTGAGGCTGCAGTACTGTTCACATCCACAAAGTAGCAGTAGATACCAACCAAAAAACTCCACAACAAAGCTTTAAGACTTCATTGTATCCTCTCAATTGTATCCTCTAATTTTTCCTTTCTCTTCCAATGTCTTTGTGCATAGACGTATATGTGCAAGCATCCCTGTCATTCAGCTTAACAGAGTCCTAAGCCATTAATTCTTTAAATCATGAAGTACCACCAATTAATGTCTTCCTACATTCCAAGAAGCCAAGCTATGACCTCTTTCGTTAGCATACCTCATGTTGCAAGACTGTATTTGATTAAATATATATATATACTTTCTTTAGTCCATATGATATACATTTTTGTCTTCAGTTCTTCTTTATTGCCCAGCCCCTCTGATCTGCATTCACACACAGACACACATTAACGGTGTTATTTGTTTTTTGTTTTTGTTGTGTCTTACTTTTCTTTTAGGTATTTTTATTAGAACATCATTGTTCTTAAGGCTCGGCATCCCGCTAGCGGGACAACTTCCAGTGAAACTGGAGGGCGCGCAATTCAAATAAATAATCGTAAAAATTATAGATATTAAACATTTAGGTACATACAAGTGTCTTATATCGGTTCAAAGCTTAAATTCTTGTTAATCTAACTGCACTGTCCAATTTATAGCAGGCTTTACAGCAAAAACATGCCATGCGATTGTTTGAGGACGGCGGCCCACATCAAAATATTTTTCCACCGGCACAGGCTTCATAAATTCACAAATAGCAATTAAATATTCACTTACTTTTTGAAAATCTTCCTCTGATTTGTCATCCAAAGGGTCCCAGCTACAACATGTAGTGTCGTTTTGTTAGATAAAATCCTTCTTTATATCCAAAAAGAGTTGAGTAATCCACTCGTTCAATTTGCCAAGATAGGAATCAGAAAATCTACCCCTAAACTTTGTTTCAACATGTCAAAATACGTATCTATTTAATCCTGAGATACCCTAAAATGTAATCAAACTATAATATTTCACACATAAAGAAGTATGTTCAATAGGAAAGCGATATAAGCAGGTGTGTGTCCTCTTCATAGCACGCACATACACAAATTTCCAAGTCTGTGTCCCTGTAGTAAAACTCATATTTCTTACTCGTTTTGGAAGAAACAAGCCTGAAACCTTGAACATAGAGTGCTGACACCCAGTGGAAGCCATAGGAATTGCATACTGGGAACTAAATTGAAATATATCCCTATGTTTTCCATTGAAAAAGCATGGGCTCTCAAAAATAAAATAAAAATTCTGGTTGGTTTTTCTTTGGATTTTCTCCTACCATATCTATTGTGGTATAGTCTCCTACATTATTTTAACATTTGTACAAACTCCAGTGTGTTTTCTTTCCAATGTACCAATTATATGCATATCCTGGCTTCAGGGCCTGAGCAACAGGCAGTTTACTTTGGGCACGTCAGTCAGGCGGAAATTGAGAAAAATAGACCATAGCCTGTTAAGAAGGGCTTGTAAGTAAGCATTTCACTGTTGTATTCGGCGCATGTGACAAATAACATTTGATTTGATTAGGTTGTAAAGCCTGGAGCAGAGGACAGCAGCGCCCATTGAGGAGTTTAGAAATTAAGGTATTTTTTTAAAAGCCTTATCTACGTCAAACCGCAATTTACCCAATGTCACGCCCTGACCTTAGAGAGACGTTTTATTTCTCTATTTGGTTAGGTCAGGGTGTGATTTGGGTGGGCATTCTATGTTTTCTATTTCTTTGTTTTTGGCCGAGTGTGGTTCCCAATCAGAGGCAGCTGTCTATCGTTGTCTCTGATTAAGAATCATACTTAGGCAGCCTTTTTTCCACCTAAGGTTGTGGGTAATTATTTATTTTCTGTGTGTGTTGGTGTGCGCCACGGTTGCGTCATGTTCGGTTTCTGTTGACCTGTTGTTTTTGTGAAAGTTTCACTTTATTTAAAGATGTGGAATTACATGCACGCTGTGCCTTGGCTCATTTATGACAGGGGGTTTGAAGACAGTGAACGTGACACCCAAGCTATTAAAATTATTTACATCTTCTTAACACAACCATCTCATTCCTATATATTGTCCATCTCATTCCTATATACTGTAAATAGGTGTTCGTATCAATTATTCCTATATTAGTGTAAATAGGTGCTCTGATCAATCTTTCCTATATTAGTGTAAATAGGTTTTCTGATCAATCTTTCCTATATTAGTGTAAATAGGTGCTCTGATCAATATTTCCTAATTAGTGTTAGGTGCTCTGATCAATCTTTCCTATATTAGTGTAAATAGGTGCTCTGATCAATCTTTCCTATATTAGTGTAAATAGGTGCTCTGATCAATCTTTCCTATATTAGTGTAAATAGGTGCTCTGATCAATCTTTCCTATATTAGTGTAAATAGATGCTCTGATCAATCTTTCCTGTATTAGTGTAAATAGGTGATCTGATCAATCTTTCCTATATTAGTGTAAATAGGTGTTCTGATCAATCTTTCCTATATTAGTGTAAATAGGTGCTCTGATCAATCTTTCCTATATTAGTGTAAATAGGTGCTCTGATCAATCTTTCCTGTATTAGTGTAAATAGATGCTCTGATCAATCTTTCCTGTATTCAAATCAAATCAAGTTTCATTAGTCACATGTGCCGAATACAACGGGTAATGCTTACTTACGAGCCCCTAAACAACAGTGCAGTTAAAAAAAATATGGATACGAATAAGAGATAAAAGTAACAAGTAATTAAAGAGCAGCAGTAAAACAACAATATATACAGGGGGGTGTCGGTACAGAATCAATGTGTGGGGAACCGGTTAGTTGAGGTAGTATGTACATGTAGGTAGAGTTATTAAAGTGACTATGCATAGATGACAACAGAGTGTGGCAGTGGTGTGGAGAGGGGAGGGGGGCGCAATGCAAATAGTCTGGGTAGCCATTTGACTAGATGTTCAGGAGTCATATGACTTGGGGGTAGAAGCCTTCTCACCCCCACCCCCCCTTAAATGATTTAGATGCACTATTGTAAAGTGGCTGTTCCACTGGATGTCAGAAGGTGCCTCTTGATAAGACTAAATGACTTAAATGTAATGTAAATGTTTAGAAGCCTCTTGGACCTATATTACTGTAAACAGGTATTCTGATCAATCATTCCTATATTACTGTAAACAGGTATTCTGATCAATCATTCCTATATTAGTGTAAACAGGTGTTCTGATCAATCATTCCTATATTAGTGTAAATAGGTGTTCTAATCAATCATTCCTATCCAATGTTAAGTGCTAACTTTGGACGGAGCAAGATCCGTTGTGGATGGAGCAAGATATGTTGTGGATAGAGCAAGATATGTTGTGGATGGAGCAAGATATGTTGTGGATGGAGCAAGATATGTTGTGGATGGAGCAAGATATGTTGTGGATGGAGCAAGATATGTTGTGGATGGAGCAAGATATGTTGTGGATGGAGCAAGATATGTTGTGGATGGAGCAAGATATGTTGTGGATGGAGCAAGATACGCTGTGTATGGAGCAAGATATGTTGTGGATGGAGCAAGATATGTTGTGGATGGAGCAAGATACGTTGTGGATGGAGCAAGATATGTTGTGGATGGAGCAAGATATGTTGTGGATGGAGCAAGATACGTTGTGTATGGAGCAAGATGCTTTTTTATTATCCCAAGAATGTTGCTATTCCCTGAGTCTGTGTGTGAGGAGGACGTGGGTCGGGGTGTGTGTGTGTGTGCTTGCGCGCGTGTGTGTGTGTGTGTGTGCGCGTGTGTGTGTGTGTGTGTGTGTGTGAGCGCTCGCTATGGTCATGTTAGGTCAGAGGTGGTTATCTGTCATCTTGTCTGGTCTAGATGAGCAACACTGGGCCTGGGACTGAGAATGATTAACAGAGATGTTTCAGAGAAGGTAACTCAGACGAACCCTCATTATAGGGGCAGCAGGGTAGCCTAGTGGTTAGAGCGTTGGACTAGTAACCGAAAGGTTGCAAGTTCGAATCCCTCGAATCCCCGAGCTGACTAGGTACAGATCTGTCTTTCTGCCCCTGAACAGGCAGTTAACCCACTGTTCCTAGGCCGTCATTGAAAATAAGAATTTGTTCTTAATTGACTTGCCTGGTTAAATAAAGCTAAAATAAATAAAAATTACACACACGAGTGAATGGGCGAACACACACATACACATGTATACACACATACACACATACACACATGTATACATAAACACATGTATACACACATGTATACACACAAAACAGTAAATGAAGAGATTGATGGTCCTGTCTAAACAAAACAGTAAATGAAGAGACTGACTGTCCTGTCTAAACAAAACAGTAAATGAAGAGACTGACGGTCCTGTCTAAACAAAACAGTAAATGAAGAGACTGACTGTCTAGACAAAACAGTAAATGAAGAGACTGACTGTCTAGACAAAACAGTAAATGAAGAGATTGACGGTCCTGTCTAAACAAAACAGTAAATGAAGAGATTGACGGTCCTGTCTAGACAAAACAGTAAATGAAGAGACTGGTGGTCCTGTCTAAACAAAACAGTAAATGAAGAGACTGATGGTCCTGTCTAGACAAAACAGTAAATGAAGAGACTGACTGTCCTGTCTAAACAAAACAGTAAATGAAGAGACTGACGGTCCTGTCTAAACAAAACAGTAAATGAAGAGACTGACTGTCTAGACAAAACAGTAAATGAAGAGATTGACGGTCCTGTCTAAACAAAACAGTAAATGAAGAGATTGACGGTCCTGTCTAGACAAAACAGTAAATGAAGAGACTGATGGTCCTGTCTAAACAAAACAGTAAATGAAGAGACTGACTGTCTAGACAAAACAGTAAATGAAGAGACTGACTGTCTAAACAAAACAGTAAATGAAGAGACTGATGGTCCTGTCTAAACAAAACAGTAAATGAAGAGACTGACTGTCCTGTCTAAACAAAACAGTAAATGAAGAGACTGATGGTCCTGTCTAAACAAAACAGTAAATGAAGAGACTGACGGTCCTGTCTAAACAAAACAGTAAATGAAGAGACTGACTGTCTAGACAAAACAGTAAATGAAGAGACTGACTGTCCTGTCTAAACAAAACAGTAAATGAAGAGACTGATGGTCCTGTCTAAACAAAACAGTAAATGAAGAGACTGACGGTCCTGTCTAAACAAAACAGTAAATGAAGAGACTGACTGTCTAGACAAAACAGTAAATGAAGAGACTGACGGTCCTGTCTAAACAAAACAGTAAATGAAGAGACTGACTGACTAAACAAAACAGTAAATGAAGAGACTGACGGTCCTGTCTAAACAAAACAGTAAATGAAAGAGACGGTCCTGACGGTCCTGTCTAAACAAAACAGTAAATGAAGAGACTGACGGTCCTGTCTAAACAAAACAGTAAATGAAGAGACTGACGGTCCTGTCTAAACAAAACAGTAAATGAAGAGATTGACGGTCCTGTCTAAACAAAACAGTAAATGAAGAGACAAAACAGTAAATGAAGAGACTGACTGTCCTGTCTAAACAAAACAGTAAATGAAGAGACTGACTGTCCTGTCTAAACAAAACAGTAAATGAAGAGACTGATGGTCCTGTCTAAACAAAACAGTAAATGAAGAGACTGACTGTCCTGTCTAAACAAAACAGTAAATGAAGAGACTGACTGTCTAGACAAAACAGTAAATGAAGAGACTGACTGTCCTGTCTAAACAAAACAGTAAATGAAGAGACTGATGGTCCTGTCTTAACAAAACAGTAAATGAAGAGACTGACGGTCCTGTCTAAACAAAACAGTAAATGAAGAGACTGACTGTCTAGACAAAACAGTAAATGAAGAGACTGACTGTCCTGTCTAAACAAAACAGTAAATGAAGAGACTGATGGTCCTGTCTAAACAAAACAGTAAATGAAGAGATTGACGGTCCTGTCTAAACAAAACAGTAAATGAAGAGACTGACTGTCTAGACAAAACAGTAAATGAAGAGACTGACGGTCCTGTCTAAACAAAACAGTAAATGAAGAGACTGACGGTCCTGTCTAAACAAAACAGTAAATGAAGAGACTGACGGTCCTGTCTAAACAAAACAGTAAATGAAGAGATTGACGGTCCTGTCTAGACAAAACAGTAAATGAAGAGACTGACGGTCCTGTCTAAACAAAACAGTAAATGAAGAGATTGACGGTCCTGTCTAGACAAAACAGTAAATGAAGAGACTGACGGTCCTGTCTAAACAAAACAGTAAATGAAGAGACTGACGGTCCTGTCTAAACAAAACAGTAAATGAAAGATTGAGTAAACAAAACAGTAAATGAAAATGACGGTCCTGTCTAGACAAAACAGTAAATGAAGAGACTGACTGTCTAGACAAAACAGTAAATGAAGAGACTGACGGTCCTGTCTAAACAAAACAGTAAATAAACAAAACAGTAAATGAAGAGACTGACGGTCCTGTCTAAACAAAACAGTAAATGAAGAGACTGACTGTCTAAACAAAACAGTAAATGAAGGTCCTGTCTAAACAAAACAGTAAATGAAGAGATTGACGGTCCTGTCTAAACAAAACAGTAAATGAAGAGACTGACGGTCCTGTCTAAACAAAACAGTAAATGAAGAGACTGACGGTCCTGTCTAAACAAAACAGTAAATGAAGAGACTGACGGTCCTGTCTAAACAAAACAGTAAATGAAAAACGGTCCTGTCTAAACAAAATAAAGAAGAGACTGACTGTCTAGACAAAACAGTAAATGAAGTGACTGACGGTCCTGTCTAAACAAAACAGTAAATGAAGAGACTGACGGTCCTGTCTAGACAAAACAGTAAATGAAGAGACTGACGGTCCTGTCTAAACAAAACAGTAAATGAAGAGACTGACTGTCTAAACAAAACAGTAAATGAAGAGACTGACGGTCCTGTCTAAACAAAACAGTAAATGAAGAGACTGACTGTCTAAACAAAACAGTAAATGAAGAGACTGACTGTAAACAAAACAGTAAATGAAGAGACTGACGGTCCTGTCTAAACAAAACAGTAAATGAAGAGACTGACGGTCCTGTCTAAACAAAACAGTAAATGAAGAGATTGACGGTCCTGTCTAAACAAAACAGTAAATGAAGAGACTGACTGTCTAGACAAAACAGTAAATGAAGAGACTGACGGTCCTGTCTAAACAAAACAGTAAATGAAGAGACTGACTGTCTAGACAAAACAGTAAATGAAGAGACTGGTGGTCCTGTCTAAACAAAACAGTAAATGAAGAGTCCTGTCTAAACAAAACAGTAAATGAAGAGACTGATGGTCCTGTCTAAACAAAACAGTAAATGAAGAGACTGACGGGTAAACAAAACAGTAAATGAAGAGACCTGTCTAAACAAAACAGTAAATGAAGAGACTGATGGTCCTGTCTAAACAAAACAGTAAATGAAGAGACTGATGGTCCTGTCTAAACAAAACAGTAAATGAAGAGACTGATGGTCCTGTCTAAACAAAACAGTAAATGAAGTCTAAACAAAAGACTGATGGTCCTGTCTAAACAAAACAGTAAATGAAGAGACTGATGGTCCTGTCTAAACAAAACAGTAAATGAAGAGACTGATGGTCCTGTCTAAACAAAACAGTAAATGAAGAGACTGATGGTCCTGTCTAAACAAAACAGTAAATGAAGAGACTGATGGTCCTGTCTAAACAAAACAGTAAATGAAGAGACTGATGGTCCTGTCTAGACAAAACAGTAAATGAAGAGACTGACGGTCCTGTCTAAACAAAACAGTAAATGAAGAGACTGACTGTCTAAACAAAACAGTAAATGAAGAGACTGACTGTCTAGACAAAACAGTAAATGAAGAGACTGACGGTCCTGTCTAAACAAAACAGTAAATGAAGAGACTGACGGTCCTGTCTAAACAAAACAGTAAATGAAGAGACTGACGGTCCTGTCTAAACAAAACAGTAAATGAAGAGACTGACGGTCCTGTCTAAACAAAACAGTAAATGAAGAGATTGACGGTCCTGTCTAAAACTGA
Source organism: Oncorhynchus masou masou (assembly GCF_036934945.1). NCBI lineage: Eukaryota > Metazoa > Chordata > Actinopteri > Salmoniformes > Salmonidae > Oncorhynchus > Oncorhynchus masou. The sequence continues at coordinate 48,746,130 of NC_088232.1, forward strand.
TGGTCCTGTCTAAACAAAACAGTAAATGATGGTCCTGAAACAAAACAGTAAATGAAGAGACTGATGGTCCTGTCTAAACAAAACAGTAAATGAAGAGACTGAAACAAAACAGTAAATGAAGAGACTGACGGTCCTGTCTAAACAAAACAGTAAATGAAGAGACTGACGGTCCTGTCTAAACAAAACAGTAAATGAAGAGGTCCTGACGGTCCTGTCTAAACAAAACAGTAAATGAAGAGACTGATGGTCCTGTCTAAACAAAACAGTAAATGAAGAGACTGACGGTCCTGTCTAAACAAAACAGTAAATGAAGAGACTGACGGTCCTGTCTAAACAAAACAGTAAATGAAGAGACTGACGGTCCTGTCTAAACAAAACAGTAAATGAAGAGACTGACTGTCTAGACAAAACAGTAAATGAAGAGACTGACGGTCCTGTCTAAACAAAACAGTAAATGAAGAGACTGACTGTCTAAACAAAACAGTAAATGAAGAGACTGACGGTCCTGTCTAAACAAAACAGTAAATGAAAGAGTCTAAACAAAACAGTAAATGAAGAGACTGACGGTCCTGTCTAAACAAAACAGTAAATGAAGAGATTGACGGTCCTGTCTAAACAAAACAGTAAATGAAGAGACTGACGGTCCTGTCTAAACAAAACAGTAAATGAAGAGACTGACGGTCCTGTCTAGACAAACCAGTAAATGAAGAGACTGACTGTCTAAACAAAACAGTAAATGAAGAGACTGACGGTCCTGTCTAGACAAAACAGTAAATGAAGAGACTGACGGTCCTGTCTAAACAAAACAGTAAATGACGAGACTGACGGTCCTGTCTAAACAAAACAGTAAATGAAGAGACTGACTGTCTAGACAAAACAGTAAATGAAGAGACTGGTGGTCCTGTCTAAACAAAACAGTAAATGAAGAGACTGACTGTCCTGTCTAAACAAAACAGTAAATGAAGAGACTGATGGTCCTGTCTAAACAAAACAGTAAATGAAGAGACTGACTGTCTAGACAAAACAGTAAATGAAGAGACTGGTGGTCCTGTCTAAACAAAACAGTAAATGAAGAGACTGACTGTCCTGTCTAAACAAAGCAGTAAATGAAGAGACTGATGGTCCTGTCTAAACAAAACAGTAAATGAAGAGACTGATGGTCCTGTCTAAACAAAACAGTAAATGACGAGACTGACGGTCCTGTCTAAACAAAACAGTAAATGAATAGACTGACTGTCTAGACAAAACAGTAAATGAAGAGACTGATGGTCCTGTCTGGTCCTGTCTAAACAAAACAGTAAATGAAGAGACTGATGGTCCTGTCTAAACAAAACAGTAAATGAAGAGACTGACGGTCCTGTCTAAACAAAACAGTAAATGAAGAGACTGACTGTCTAGACAAAACAGTAAATGAAGAGACTGATGGTCCTGTCTAAACAAAACAGTAAATGAAGAGACTGACTGTCCTGTCTAAACAAAACAGTAAATGAAGAGACTGATGGTCCTGTCTAAACAAAACAGTAAATGAAGAGACTGACGGTCCTGTCTAAACAAAACAGTAAATGAAGAGACCTGTCTAAACAAAACAGTAAATGAAGAGACTGATGGTCCTGTCTAGACAAAACAGTAAATGAAGAGACTGACTGTCTAAACAAAACAGTAAATGAAGAGACTGATGGTCCTGTCTAAACAAAACAGTAAATGAAGAGACTGACGGTCCTGTCTAAACAAAACAGTAAATGAAGAGACTGATGGTCCTGTCTAAACAAAACAGTAAATGAAGAGACTGACTGTCTAAACAAAACAGTAAATGAAGAGACTGACTGTCTAAACAAAACAGTAAATGAAGACGGTCCTGTCTAGACAAAACAGTAAATGAAGAACAAAACAGTAAATGAATGGTCCTGTCTAAACAAAACAGTAAATTAAGAGACTGACTGTCTAGACAAAACAGTAAATGAAGAGACTGAATGTCCTGTCTAAACAAAACAGTAAATGAAGAGACTGACGGTCCTGTCTAAACAAAACAGTAAATGAAGAGACTGACTGTCTAGACAAAGCAGTAAATGAAGAGACTGATGGTCCTGTCTAAACAAAACAGTAAATTAAGAGACTGACTGTCTAGACAAAACAGTAAATGAAGAGACTGACGGTCCTGTCTAAACAAAACAGTAAATGAAGAGACTGACTGTCTAGACAAAACAGTAAATGAAGAGACTGATGGTCCTGTCTAAACAAAACAGTAAATGAAGAGACTGACAGTCCTGTCTAAACAAAACAGTAAATGAAGAGACTGACTGTCTAAACAAAACAGTAAATGAAGAGATTGACGGTCCTGTCTAAACAAAACAGTAAATGAAGAGACTGATGGTCCTGTCTAAACAAAACAGTAAATGAAGAGACTGACTGTCTAGACAAAACAGTAAATGAAGAGACTGACTGTCTAGACAAAACAGTAAATGAAGAGACTGACGGTCCTGTCTAGACAAAACAGTAAATGACGAGACTGACGGTCCTGTCTAAACAAAACAGTAAATGAAGAGACTGACGGTCCTGTCTAGACAAAACAGCAGACAAGTGAGACAAAACAACAAGGTGTAAACACACTCCTTCAACCTTCAATTCACAAAACACACAATCACACACTCACACATACAAACATTCATACAGACTCACAAAACACAAATCCTCAGTAAATGGTGACGCTCCTAAAGCTGTTTTGGGTGACCGTCAGACAAAACAGACAGATTTCACCACGCATTTGTTTTTTCCCCCATCCTTTCTTTCTCTCTCTCTCTCGGTCCTGTCTCTCTCTCCTGTCTCTCTCGGTCCTCTCTAAACAAAACAGTTTGTGTAAACAAAACAGTAAATGAAGAGACTTCCTGACACCTGTGTGTAGGTGTGGGTCCAACCAGGGTGCAGGTGCACGTCTCTGGGTTTATTCCTGTTAAACAAAACAGTATTGGGGCAGATATTTTTGCATGTGTCTGCATGTAGCTGTGTCTAAACAAAACTAAATGTGAAGTGTTTGAACTCTGCCTGCTAAACAAAACAGTAAAGAGATATGTGGTTCAGTAAAGAGAGATATGTGGTTGGGCCAGAAAACAGTAAATACCTGTTTGTTAGTGCCTGTGCCTGCCTGGCAGATACACTTTGCTAGACTACACACAGTGATAAAGACTGGAGTGATTTAATCACTAAATAGTATTTATTTTTGTTTCTAAACAATACAGTAAATGAAGGTGTCTCAATGAGACCACAAAACAGTAAATTGATGGTCCTGTCTAAACAAAACAGTAAATGAGAGTTAGACAAAACAATAGACTGATGTCTAACAAAACAGACTGTTGATGGTTTTCCACACTGTCAGTTACATTTTATTGGAGCCTCTTGAGGGTTCAGAGGTCATTAAACAAAACAGTAAATGAAGAGACTGTGTCTCCACACCATAAATGAAAATGATTAAATCTGAAATGTATATGCTACTAAATCTTTATTCTAGTCAGGAATAAGCCAATAGGTTGACTGGTGATATGAAGGCAGACAGTAAATAGAGCCAAATTGTCCAGTAAATGAAAATCTCTCTCTCTCTTTGTCTGTCTCCCTGTCTCTCTGACGGTCTGTCTAAACTCTAAATCTGGTGTCTGTCTAAACAAAACAGTAAATGAAGAGACTCTGTCTAAACAAAACAGTAAATCTCTCTCTCTCTCTGTCCTCTCTCTCTCTCAAAACAGTAAATCTCTCTCTCAAAACACACTCTCTCTCTCAATTCAATTCAAAAATTCAATGGCTTTATTGGCATGGGAAACATGTGTTAACATTGCCAAAGCAAGTGAGGTAGATAATATATAAAGTGAAATAAACAATAAAAATTAACAGTAGACATGACACATACAGAAGTTTCAAAACAATAAAGACATTACAAATGTCATATGATATATATATGTATATATATATATACAGTGTTTTAACAATGTACAAATGGTAAAGGACACAAAATAGAATAAATAAGCATAGATATGGGTTGTATTTACAGTGGTGCATGTTCTTCACTGGTTGCCCTTTTCTCGTGGCAACAGGTCACAAATCTTGCTGCTCTGATGGCACACTGTGGAATTTCACTGACTGTCTAGATCAGTAGATATGGGAGTTTTTCAAAATTGGATTTGTTTTGAAGAATTCTTTGTGGATCTGTGTAATCTGACAGGGAAATATGTCTCTCTAATATGGTCATACATTGGGCAGGAGGTTAGGAAGTGCAGCTCAGTTTCCACCTCATTTTGGGGGCAGTGAGCACATAGCCTGTCTTCTCTTGAGAGCCATGTCTGACTACGGCGGAACCTTTCTCAATAGCAAGGCTATGGGCCAGATCGCTGTTTGAGTCTGTACATAGTCAAAACTTTCCTTAATTTTGGGTCAGTCACAGTGGTCAGGTATTCTGCCGCTGTGTACTCATCTGTGTAGATGGCCAAATAGCATTCTAGTTTGCTCTGTTTTTTTGTTAATTCTTTCCAATGTGTCAAGTAATTATCTTTATTTTGTTTTCTCATGATTTGGTTGGGTCCTAATTGTGTCTCTCTTTGTCTGTCTGTCTCTCTCTGTCTCTCTGGGTGTCTCTCTCCCTCTTGTCTCTCTCTTCTCTCTCTCTCTCTGTCTCTGTTTCTCTCTCTCTGTCTCTCTCTGTCTATCTCTGTCTCTTTATTGGCATGGGAAACACTGTTCATTCTGAGGTCTGTCAGTCTCTTTGTCTCTCTCTGTCTCAAAACCATTACTCTGTCAGTGTTTTCTCTAAAGGACACTCTGTGTCTCTCTGTCATGTTCTCCCTGTCTGTCTCTAGGTCAAATCTTGCTGCTCTGATCTCTCAAAATTGGATTTGTTTCTCTCTTTGTGGATCTGTGTCTCTCTGTCATACTCAGGAGGTTGTCTGTCTCTTTGTCTGAGCACATCTGTCTTCTCTGAGAGCCATGTCTGACTCCCTGTCTGTCTCTCTGTCTGTCTTTCTCTGTAGTCACAGTGGTCAGGTATTCTCTGTCTCTCTGTCTGTCTAGTTTGCTCTGTCTGTTAATTCTTTCCAATGTGTCAAGTAATTATCTTTTTGTTTTCTCATGATTTGGTCTGGGTCTGTCTGTCTGTCTGTCTGTCTGTCTGTCTGTCTGTCTGTCTGTCTGTCTCACTCACTCACTCACTCACTCACTCACTCACTCACTCACTCACTCACACACAGTTGGGAGATGAAGACACTCAGCAGTTATTTTGGGGTTTCCTGTCTCTGTGTGGCGCCGGCTCACAGGTGCAGGGTGTCAGAGAGTTGGGGCTCCAGCCAGGCCTGGAGGAGCACATGCCACTGCCCCCCGAGACCATCCGTGTGTAAGTGAGGAGGTTGGAGTATCTGTGCATATGTGTGTGTGTGTGTGTGTGTGTGTGTGTGTGTGTGTGTGTGTGTGTGTGTGTGTGTGTGTGTGTGTGTGTGTGTGTGTGTGTGTGTGTGTGTGTGTGTGTGTGTGTGCGTGCGTGCGTGCGTGTGTGTGTGTGCGTGTGTGCGTGTGTGAGAATGTGTGTGAGAATGTGTGTACGTGTGTGAGAATGTGTGTGTGTGAGCATGTGTGTGTGTGTGTGTGTGTGTGTGTGTGTGAGAGAGAGAGAATGTATGTACGTGTGTGAGAATGTGTGTGTGTGAGCATGTGTGTGTGTGTGTGTGTGTGTGTGTGTGTGTGTGTGTGTGTGTGTGTGTGTGTGTGTGTGTGTGTGTGTGTGTGTGTGTGTGTGTGTGTGTGTGTGTGTGTGTGTGTGTGTGTGTGTGTGTGTGTGTACGTGTGGTGTGTGTGTTCGTGTGTGTGTGTGTACGTGTGTGAGAATGTGTGTGTGTGTGTTTACATGTGTGTGTGTGAATGTATGTGTGTGTGTCTGTAAGCAAGTGTGCACGTCTCTGTGTCTATGTGTGTGTGTGATTATGTGTGTGTGTGAATGTATGTGTGTGTGTCTTTAAGCAAGTGTGCACGTCTCCATGTGTGTACGTGTGTGAGTGTGAGTGTGTGTCTATGTGTAAAAGTTGTAGTGCTATCACCAAGAGTTCAGATGTCAACTGTCCCAAAAAAGGAAGCAGCTTGTAAAAGGCACCAGGGAGGTCGACCAGCACCAGGCCTGTCTCCTCCCTCACCACCGGGCAGCAGATGCGTGGTCCCAGACAACGGTGCTCTTCTTGGGGCAACACAGAGGGCCCGCTGTGTTCCTGAGCTCCAGAGTGGTGACGCTCCGATTAAGACCTGACGCGCTGGACAAACGGGGAGGGGACGCAAACCACATCTGGTTACCACACACACGCACACGCACACGCACACACACACACACTCATATACAAACACACACTCCAAGGCTACTTCTGACTACCTCTTAAAAACAGGATACAGTTAGAGAGGTGCTGATGAGAGGAGCAAAGCAGCTAGTGTGTGTGTGTGTGAGCGTGTGTGTGTGTGTGTGAGCGTGTGTGTGTGTGTGTGTGTGTGTGTGTGTGTGTGTGAGCGTGTGTGTGAGCGTGTGTGTGTGTGTGTGTGTGTGAGCGTGTGTGTGTGTGTGTGTGTGAGCGTGTGTGTGAGCGTGTGTGTGTGTGTGTGTGTGTGTGTGTGTGTGTGTGTGTGTGTGTGTGTGTGTGTGTGTGTGTGTGTGTGTGTGTGTGTGTGTGTGTGTGTGTGTGTGTGTGTGTGTGAGCGTGTGTGAGCATGTGTGTGTGAGCGTGTGTGTGTGTGTCTGTGTCTGTGTCTGTGTGTGTGTGTGTGTGTGTGTGTGTGTGTGTGTGTGTGTGTGTGTGTGTGTGTGTGTGTGTGTGTGTGTGTGTGTGTGTGTGTGTGTGTGTGTGTGGCCAGCTGGGTGCTCAGTGTGTGTATTAACGGCTCCATGCCTACCATGGAACTACTAATCAGATGGAAAAGCCTCAGAAGAATGTCTGCTATTTATAAGCGGCTAATGGTGTCTGCTGCCGCCTGAGGTGGGTCAAGATGATAAAGCCAACTGAGGAGGGTCAAGATGATAAAGCCGCCTGAGGAGGGTCAAGATGATAAAGCCAACTGAGGAGGGTCAAGATGATAAAGGAGGGGTCAAGATGATAAAGCCAACTGAGGAGGGTCAAGATGATAAAGCCGCCTGAGGAGGGTCAAGATGATAAAGCCAACTGAGGAGGGTCAAGATGATAAAGCCAACTGAGGAGGTTCAAGATGATAAAGCCGCCTGAGGAGGGTCAAGATGATAAAGCCAACTGAGGAGGGTCAAGATGATAAAGCCGCCTGAGGAGGGTCAAGATGATGAAGCTCAAGCTTTGTCAGATGCACATATCACAGTTTTTTTATGTCACTTTCCAAATCTGTACATTGTGTCACTGACTGATGAAAATCTTGTAAGGAATGTTCCCTGAAGCGAGCGTGCGGGTGCGCCTGTAGCTGGAGCCTCACAGATCACCAGAAGAAATATCAGCCCACTCTTCACTCAACTTTCTAGAGTTTTCCCTGTTAACACTATCAACGTTTCCCTTTACTGTGGCAATTGTGATCGACTCAATACAATATTAGCCACAAAATCAACAAACTATGCAAGAGATTTGTTGTAGGCGCAACGCATCGGAGTTGGGTTCTATTGCATAAGACCCAGCCAGTAATCTACACAGACCGGTCCGGCATAACCAATCAGAGCTGCAGTAGGCATATGCTCAAATAGACCATTGCCATATATGGATCTGTGTCAGCGATTGGGTGCAGAGATGTAGCGGAGTCAGGCGCAGGACACAGGTTTGAGCAACACAACTGAGTTTACTCACAAAATTCCAAGCAATATACCAAATAGGAAAATACATAGAAACTAACACCTACAACAACCACTAAGACACCTACAACAACCACTAAGACACCTACAACAACCACTAAGACACCTACAACAACCACTAAGACACCTACAACAACCACTAAGACTCCAACAATCACGGACAGAACAGACATGTATGCCAGAGGGTTAAATAAGGAACATGATATGGGAATTGAAACCAGGTGTGTGTAATACAAACAAAACAAAACGAAAATGAAACATGGATCGTAGGTGACTAGAAAGCCGGTGACTTCGGCGGAAGTCGTGACAATCTGTGCCATTCACTTTGAACTGGACTGTGTTTACAGCATGAGCAGCTGTGAGTAGATGCGCTTGTTTTGAGATTAAAGCGAGAGCTGCATATAGCAACGTGTACACATTTTGTTAATATCCTTTGCTAGTTAGTGAGTTATTAGCCCAGTTATAGATAATTTGTAGTCAGCAATAGGGGTGTGATTGCTTCCTACAAGATAACAAAATGTGTACATTTCTAGACATCTTTGAAAAGCGAGTCAGGTAAAGAGTTTTTTTTTGTGATAATGGGACAGTGTTATGTTTTGAAACAGGCTTGAATAAAGTAGCCAATAGGAATAGGGTAGCATAGTTTGTCTGATTCTCTGTAATAATGGTAATGGGAATAATAATAGATGTTATTTTGTAAAGTGGTTTCTTGCATCAAAAAACACAACAACATGTTCAGTCACCTCCGTGTCTGAAGGACAAGTGGATAAACAGGTTAATGTCAAGCCCTGCATGTTTTTATTTTCAAAAGTCTCATGGAATGTGGGCCTACAGTAAACATCACACCTTGGCTGCTACTGTAGGCTGAATGATAGAACAGTTATTTCCATGTTATAATGTTATGGGAGGCATTTTCTCCATTGTTTTTGATGGTAGGCCACTGTAAGTAGGACTACATTATGATCAAATAGCCATTGTACCCTAGTTGACCACAGGTAAAACTGTTTACTTAAAGTCACTCTCAGAACATTTCAAGACGTAAGATTAGATAACAGGTTCACCCGATAGTGTTTAGGGAAGTTGTGAAGACGGCATTTTTACATTTTTATATATTTTTATAAACAAATTCAATAATTTCTGCACAATAACATCATATACATTAACATAACACACTGATTTCATGCAGTCACACAGTTATTCATAATCCAGGAATTGTATTTTCATTACGTACTGTATGTCCTGACATGGAACGTTACCATGTTCATTTTAGTATGAGAGGCCATCGGTTGACGACCTTTGCCTCTGAACGACAGCGAGAATTCAGACCGTTTACCATGTCTTTACTGTCGTAGTAAAGTCACCGCTTTCATTCAATTCAAATAACTTTATTGAGTTGTGTGGATGTATCCATATGAATAATCAATAACAAACCATATAGGACAGAACATACAGTAACCACATCTTTTGTAGTAATAATATATCTGGTGTATCGGATGAGATCCAGGCCATTGTTTTCTGTTTCACGGGGGTGTTGCGCAGGGTTTGTGTGGGGTTCTGCGTTAGGGCTGGAGTCACAGTGTAGGACACCACGAGAGGTGACGGTTGGGACGGAGGCGTGGGCGGCACATATCGGGGGCCGTGTGGGTGTCTAGATGGAGAGCACCACTGCTAAACAAGGTTGCATCACTTCCCTGAGTGATCGTCAACCGACCAACTAGCCGTTCCCATGGCGATGACCAACCTCCAGGTTGATAGGTTGCCAGTTTGCCCTAAAACCAATGATTGAACTCCCATTAGCCTCAAAGGACTGCACCAGGCAACCTGGTTAAACTGGATTCGTCTGGTTTGGGTGTTGGGAAAACTAGATTTAATGAGACCTAAAGTCGCCGACTGAATCTAATGTCATGTTCTCAGACCACTTCCTAACGCTCACGTGCTTTTTCCTGGATGATTCTTTCTTTGGTCTTGTTTGTAGACTCCCACGTGTGTGTGTGTGTGTGTGTGTGTGTGTGTGTGTGTGTGTGTGTGTGTGTGTGTGTGTGTGTGTGTGTGTGTGTGTGTGTGTGTGTGTGTGTGTGTGTGTGTGTGTGTGTGTGTGTGTGTGTGTGTGTGTGTGTGTGTGTGTGTGTGTGTGTGTGTGTGTGTGTGTGTGTGTGTGTGTGTGTGTGTGTGTGTGTGTCATGCCCTTCCTGTGTGTGTATCATTCCCTTTCTCTCTCTGTCTCTCAGTGTGTCTGTGTGCCACAGTGTAAAGGCGTACCGGTAGCTCTTTGTGCCCAGCTGTGGACTCATTAAAGGCCCATCTGGACATCTGTACACAATAGGGCCTATCTGAGGCTGGCTGCCCCCTGTCCTGTGACTGTCCTGTCTCTCCCTGTGTCCAAACACCATGAGCATGTATACTCCATCTAGTCAAAGTAGCTAGGGTAACACAACACAAACACTGCCGGCTAGCTACATATCCTCGACCAAGATCATCCGAGGCAAAAACACTGCAGCTGAGAATTCAAATATCCTTGCTAACAGTTGTAGCTATGTTCAGTTGAACCCACAACACAAGTAGTAACACTCCACTAGATTACCTAGTATCTTTATTCATCTTTTATTTCAGTATTTTCCACTGTCTTTATGCACACTCACAAGGCCCTACACACACACACACGCACACACACGCACACACACACACACACACACACACACACACACACACACACACACACACGCACACGCACACGCACACACACACACACACACACACGCACACGCACACGCACACACACACACACACACACACACACACACACACACACACACACACACACACACACACACACACACACACACACACACACACACACTGACTCCACACGCCCACTCATATGCAAGCTGCTGCTCCTCTGTTTATCTTACATCCTGTTGCCTAGTAACCATACCCCTGTACATATCTACCTCCATCATTCCAGTATATCTGCACATGTAAATATGGTACTGGAACTGACTTGTAAAATATTTTGTGTTTATAGTATGCTTACTTATTTACTTTAGTGAGTATTTATTTTTTATTTATTTTTGTGTATTTTTCCCACATTTTGTTGTGTTACATCCTGAATTTAAAATGTATTAAATTGAGATTTTGTGTCATTGATCTACACACAATACCCAATAACGTCAAAGTGCTTGTTGAAAATGTTGGAGATGAATAAAACATTAAAAGCTGAAATGTGTCAAGAAGTATTCAGACCCTTTTTTATGGCTAACCTGAGTACGTTCAGGGGTAAAAATGTGCTCGACAAATCGCATAATAGGTTGCATGGACTCAATAATAGTGGTTAACATGATTTTTTAATGACTACCCCATCTCTTTACCCCACACATACAATTACGGTATCTGTAAGGTCCCTCAATCGAGTAGTGAATTTCAAGCACAGAGTCAACCACTAGGGAGGTTATTAAATGCCTCGCAAAGAAAGGCACCTATTGATAGATGGGTAAAAACAAATTTGACATTGAATATCCCTTTGAGCATGGTGAAGTTGTTAATTACACTTTGGATGGTGTATCAATACACCAAGTCACGACAAAGATACAGGTGTCCTTCATAACTCAGTTGCCGGAGAGGAAGGAAACTTCTCAGGGATTTCATCATGAGGCCAATCGTGACTTTAAAACAGTTACAGAGTTTAATGGCTGTGATGGGATGGAGGATGGATCAAAAACATTGCAGTTAATCCACAATACTAACCTAATTGACAGAGTGAAAAGAAGGAATACAAAATATTCAAAAACATTCAAAAAATGTGGCAAAGCAATTTACATTTAGTCCTGAATACAAGTCTTTGGGGCAAATCCAATACAACACATTACTGAGTACCACTCTCCATACTTTCAAGCATAGTGGTGGCTGCATCATGTTATGGGTTTGCTTGTAATCGTACAGTAATTGTACATCATAAAAATATTCCAAAACATTCATCCTGTTTGCAACAAGGCACTTAAGTAATAATGCAAACATAAATTGTCCTGAATGCAAAGTGTTATGTTTGGGGCAAATCCAACACAACACTTCACTGAGTACAATTCTTCACATTGTCTAGCATGGTAGTGGCTGCATCATGTTGTGGGTATGCTTGTCATCAGCAAGGACTGGGACTTTTTAGGATAAAAAGAAATGGAATACAGCTATAAGCACGGGAAAAATCCTAGAGGAAAACCTGGTTCAGTCTGCTTTACACCAGACACAGGGAGACAAATTCATCATTCAGCAGGACCTAAATCACAAGGCCAAATCAACGCTCGAGTTGCTTACCAAAACGACATTGAATGTTCCTGAGTGGCCTAGTTACAGTATTGACTTAAATCAATACAACAATAAACTTGAACGTCTGGAAGAATTCTAAAAGTATCATTGGCAAATATCACACAATCCAGGCTCTTAGAGTACCCAGAAAGTCTTTGTAATCGTTGCCTAGGGTGCTTCTACAAAGTATTGACTTAGAGTTGTGAATACCTATGTACATTTATTATTTCTGTATTTCATTTTCAAAAAGTGTGCTAAAAATTCTAAAAGTATATTTTCACTTTCTCATTATGGGTTATTGTGTGTAGATGGGTGAGAAAAACATATATTTAATAAATATTTTATTAGGGTATGAGCACTTTCTGAAGGCACGGTAACATAGCTTGACACATCTCAACATTTACCACATGCACGAGACGATCGGAATCCTTACAGATCACAAGTGGACATATACTGTCACAAAGCAGAGGCCTGTTAGCGTCAGTCCTGTTTTCTGTACGCCACACACACACACACACACACACACACACGCACACGCACACAAACACACACACACACACACACACACACACACACGCACACGCACACGCACACGCACACACACACACACACACACACACACACACACACGCACACAAACACTAGCAGGGCTAACTCTGCAGATTTCAATCTCCCTTTTCTTTCAATCGCATGATCTGGTTCTGCTTCCTGAAAAGAGCTATGGTAAAGATGGGTGGTGGAGATGGTGATGTGTGTGTGTGTGTCAGAGAGAGAGCGAGAGAGAGAGATTCAGGAGGAAACCATGTTTGACGCTTCTCCAATGCAGCTGCTCCCAAACACCCACTCTCTTCCTGTTGGAGTGTGTGTGTAGGTGCGTGTGCATGAATGCATGTCAGCCTATTGGATGTGTACATGGTTCTACATAGATAGATACATGCTGTTATGTATCAAATGTATTCTCTCATAAGTAAATACGATTACGGTGTCAAGAGAGTGAGCGCATGACAAAGTAAAATATACACAATTTCTAGCAACACCATGCAGAGAGAGAGAGAGAGAGAGAGGGACAGAGGGACAGAGAGAGAAAGAGATAAAGAGAGAGAGAGAGACAGAGAGAGACAGAGAGAGAGAGACAGAGAGACAGAGAGACAGAGAGAGACAGAGAGAGCGAGAGAGAGGCAGAGAGAGGGGGACAAAGAGAGAAATAGATAAAGAGAGATAGAGACAGAGAGAGAGAGACCGAGAGAGAGACAGAGAGAGAGACAGAGAGACAGAGAGAGATAGAGAGAGACACAGAGAGACAGAGAGAGACAGAGAGAGAGAGAGAGAGAGAGAGAGAGAGAGAGAGAGAGACAGAGAGAGACAGAGAGAGATCAGTTTTTTGACAATCTCCAGACAGAAATCATTACATTTCAGGCACAGGGTAAAGTGCTTCTTTGTGGAGATTTCAATGCAAGAACAGGTTCTGAGCCTGACTACACTGATGCGGGAGGTAACCACCACATATTTGGACACCCCTCCTTATACAGTAGCCCTATTATAAATAATAGAAACAGTCCTGACCAAATACTGAACAAAAATGGAAAGGAGTTAGTACATCTCTGTCGAGCCTTAGGCCTGTACATGCTTAATGGTAGAATCAGGGGACTCTTTAGGTCAGTATACTTACTGCTCAGCTCTTGGGACAAGTTTCAGCCATCACTGACATTGACCCCTCTTCCATTAGTGCATTCACTGTCAGACCACAGACACCCTTGTCAGATCACAGTCAGATCAACGTGTTTCTGAAGAAATTAACCGGCAATATTCATTCAAAAAAACAGCCCAATAAACCTACAAATAAACCAATCATACAGATGGGCTCCAAACAGTGCAGAGAGATTCATCGAAACATTGAACTCAAATGAAATAATGAACTCTATACAGTTTTTCAATAACTCACGGTACCAAAACAATAAAGAAGGTGTCAATTCAGCTACTCAAAACATCAACTGCATATTCCAAAAAGCAGCATCGAAAGCAAATTTGAGAAAACCAAAGAAATGCAACATCAGAAGCAAAAATCAAAATGTTTCTGACAAATGGTTTGATAATGAATGTAAAACAATTAGAAAACACTTTCAGACAAATGTCAAACAAAAAACATAAGCAGCAAAACAACCCAGAGCTACGATATGAATACTTTGAAACTCTGAAACAGTATAAACAAACACTGAAACGCAAGAAATTTAATTATACCAACAGGACACTTGATGAAATTGAAAACGCAATTGACCAAAATCAGTTCTGGGACATGTGGAACAATTTAAGCACAACAAAGCCACAAGAATTAGCAATACAAGATGTAGGAATTTGGAAAACTTATTTTGATAATCTATACAAAAACATCCCACAAAAAGACTTGCAACAGAACCAATTAGAAATTAAAGAAAAATTGAACATCCTTGAATCAGTCATTAAAAACAACCAAAATCCATTAGATTACCCAATAACCCAACAAGAACAAAATGAAAAGCTAAAATCTATTAAATCAAAGAAGGCTTGTGGTCTAGACAACATCAGAAATGAAATGCTGAAAAACAGCACACCTGAGTTGCAAAATGCTGTGCTTAAATTGTTCAACATGGTTTTAACTTCTGGCTGCTTCCCTGATGTCTGGAACCAGGGGCTCATCTCCCCTATCCACAAAAGTGGAGACAAATCAGACCCCAATAATTACAGGGGAATTTGCGTAAACAGTAACTTGGGAAAGATTTTCTGTAGCATTTTGAATTCAAGAATTCAAACCTTTCTTCAAGAAAAAAATGTAATAAGTAAATGTCAATTGGCTTTCTCTCTAACCATCGCACTACTGACCATATATACACCTTACACACACTAATTAATAAACACGGCCACCAAAAAAAAGAGGGCAAAATCTTTGCATGCTTTATTGACTTTAAAAAAGCATTTGATTCGATTTGGCACGAAGGGCTATTCTACAAAATTCTACAAAGTGGGCTTGGTGGTAAGGTATATGACTTAATAAAATGTATGTACACAGAAAACAAGTGTGCAATAAAAATCAAAAACCAAAGAACAGAATTTTTTTCACAATGTCGAGGTGTGAGACAAGGCTGCAGTTTGAGTCCAAATCTTTTCAACATTTATATCAATGAATTAGCAGACATGTTGGACCAATCTCCAGCCCCAGGACTCACACTATTTGACACAGAGGTGAAATACCTGCTATATGCTGATGACTTGGTACTTCTATCACCAACCAAAGAAGGTCTTCAACAGAAAATTAATATTCTGGAGCAATATTGCCATAATTGGGCCCTGGCAGTAAATTTCCAAAAAACTAAAATCATGATTTTCCAAAAAAAAACAGATGTCAGAAACACAAATATAAATTCACCCTAAACAACACCTTAATTGAACACACAAAAAATTACACCTATCTTGGTCTGACCATATCTGCATCGGGAAACTTTAATATGGCAGTGAATGCACTCAAAGAAAAAGCCCGCAGAGCAATGTATGCAATAAAAATGAAATTATTCAAAATCAACATCCCAATTAGAATTTGGACAAAAATATTTGACAGTGTAATCCTACCAATAGCTCTTTATGGAAGTGAGGTTTGGGGGCCACTCAATAAACTGGACTTTAAAATGTGGGACAAACATCCAATTGAAGCCCTACATGCAGAATTATGTCGGAAAATCCTACAAGTCCTGAGAAATACACCAACTAATGCGTGTAGGGCAGAATTGGGCCGTTTTCCAGTAATAATGAAAATACAGAAAAGATCATTACAATTTTTGCTACATCTGAATTCAAGTCCAAATTCAAGTCTGCAATTTAAATCACTTCAAACCCAAGAGCTGAGCCCAGAAACGAGCCCTCTCAGTCAGCTGGTGTTGGACCTCACCAACCAAGCTGACACCAGCACTGCTTCAAAAGAAAGAATTCCAATAAGCAAAATCATGAACCAATCAAAGGAATCATATTTACAACATTGGAAAAATGAAACAAAATCCCAAAGCCGACTAAATTGCTATCTGACCCTAAACAGAGAATATGAATTGGCTGATTATCTCTACTCTGTCAGAGATACGAAGCAGAGACAGATCCTTACCAAGTACAGGCTGAGTGACCACCGATTGGCAATAGAAACCTGCAGACATAAAAAGACATGGCTACCCAAAGAGGAGCGTGTATGTGGTCACTGCATAACAGGGGAGGTAGAGACAGAGATGCACTTTCTCCTTTACTGTGATAAATATTCCTCACAAAGAGATTCATTATTCACAGAAATTACTAAACATATTCCAAATTTTTACAAATTGAACCCAGAGGAAAAACTAAGAATACTCATGGGCGAAGGAGCAATGGCTCCTCTTGCAGCCAAATATGTATTTTCCTGCCATAGCCTGAGGGACACTGAATAATAACATCTGCATAGTAAGCAGTAACTTACTTATTATTGCTATTA
>NC_088232.1:49130215-49145215 GCF_036934945.1 Oncorhynchus masou masou
TCTGACCCTGTTGTTTTCTACAGGATTCTACTTTGTCTGACCCTGTTGTTTTCTACGCTTTTTACAGGATTCTACTGTATCTGACCCTGTTGTTTTCTACACGATTCTACTGTGTCTGACCCTGTTGTTTTCTACACGATTCTACTGTGTCTGACCCTGTTGTTTTCTACACGATTCTACTGTGTCTGACCCTGTTGTTTTCTACACGATTCTACTGTGTCTGACCCTGTTGTTTTCTACACGATTCTACTGTGTCTGACCCTGTTGTTTTCTACACGATCTACTGTGTCTGACCCTGTTGTTTTCTACATGATTCTACTGTGTCTGACCCTGTTGTTTTCTACACGATTCTACTGTGTCTGACCCTGTTGTTTTCTACACAATTCTACTTTGTCTGACCCTGTTGTTTTCTACACAATTCTACTTTGTCTGACCCTGTTGTTTTCTACACAATTCTACTTTGTCTGACCCTGTTGTTTTCTACAGGATTCTACTGTGTCTGACCCTGTTGTTTTCTACACAATTCTACTGTGTCTGACCCTGTTGTTTTCTACACGATTCTACTGTGTCTGACCCTGTTGTTTTCTACACGATTCTACTGTGTCTGACCCTGTTGTTTTCTACACGATTCTACTGTGTCTGACCCTGTTGTTTTCTACACGATTCTACTGTGTCTGACCTGGTTGTTTTCTACAGGATTCTACTGTGTCTGACCCAGTTGTTTTCATTGTGCTCTTTTGATAGGATTCCACAGTTTACGAGAAAGAAAAAGACATCATCTCCATCGTGAGTACACTCATATCCATTGATTTCTTTCCCTCAGCTACTTTCTTTTCTAAATACTGTTCCTAATTATTGAATTGAAACATTAATTTCTGTATAATGATTTTAATCATTGAGGGTCAAAGATGAAGTGTGGTGGTGCAACGGATCGGTTGTTTATTCAATAAATCAACGTTTAATTATATCTGGCTCTGCTCAAATAAATGTCTTCTAGACTAGTGTAACCATTTCCCCAGAATCTAATTTCATTTTAGTTTGAGTTTTTCCCAGTTCTAATGCAAACAACAACTTAATTAGAAGCATGAGATTTGATACATCGAAATAAATACTGAACCAAAATGTAAAAACAACATGCAAGAATTTCAAATATTGTACTAAGTTACAGAAATCTGTCAATTTCAAAATAAATCATTAGGCCCTAATCTATGGATTTCACATGACTGGGCAGGGGTGCTGCCATGGGGGGCCTGGAAGGGCATACGCCCACCCACTTGGCGGCTAGGCTAACCCACTGGGGGGGGGGGGGTTCCCCACAAAAAGGGCTTTATTACAGACAGAAATACTCCTTAGCATTTGTGGTCTTTTATTGTCCTCAGCATAAGGTGCACCTGTGTAATGATAATGCTGTTTAATCAGCTTCTTGATATGCCACACCTGTCAGGTGGATGGATTGTCTTGGAAAAGAAGAAATGCTCACTAACAGGGATGTGAACAAATCTGTGCACAAAATTTGAGAGAAATAAGCTATTTATGCGTATGGAACTTTTCTGGGATCTTTTATTTCAGCTCATTTAGCATGGGACCGACACTTTACATGTTGCATTTATATTTTCTTTCAGTGTAATATGGAAACATATAGCCTGAATTTAAAATTAATCACTAGTCTACAAACAATACCCCATAATGTCAATGAAATTGTGTTTAAATAATGTTTAAAAAATAAAAAGCTGAAATGTCTTGAGTCAATAAATATTATGTCAAGCTAATATTATGTCAAGCTAATATTATGTCAAGCTAATATTATGTCAAGCTAATATTATGTCAAGCTAATATTATGTCAAGCTAATATTATGTCAAGCCTAATCAGTTCAGGAGTAAATATGTTCTTAAGTCATAATAAGTTGTATTGACTCACTCTATGTGTAATAATAGTGTTTAACATGATTTGAATGAATATCTCATCTCTGTACCCCACACATGCAATTATCTGTAAGGTTCTTCAGTCGAGTAGTGAATTTCAAACACAGATTCAACCACAAACACCAGGGAGGTTTTCCAATGCCTCTCAAAGAAGGGCACCTATTGGTTAAAAAAAAGAAGCAGATATTGAATATCTCTTTGAGCATGCTGAAGATATGAATTACACTTTGGATGGGGTATAAATACATCCAGTCACTACAAAGATACAGGCGTCCTTCCTAACTCAGTTCCCAGAGAGGAAGGAAGCCTGTACAGAATAAAAATATTCTATAACAAGTGACATATAGAAATCTCGTTTGAAATCTCAGTTTAAGTCGGAAGTTTACATATACTTAGGTTGGAGTCATTAAAACTCATTTTTCAACCACTCCACAAACTTCTTGTTAACAAACTACAGTTTTGGCAAGTTGGTTAGGACATCTACTTTGTGCAGGACACAAGGCATTTTTCCAAAAATAGTTTACAGACAGATTATTTCACTTATAATTCACTGTATCACAATACCAGTGGGTCAGAGGTTTACATACACCAAGTTGACTGTGCCTTTGAACTTCTTGCAAACTTCCAGAAAATTATGGCATGGCTTTAGAAGCTTCTGATAGGCTAATTGACATCATCTGAGTTAATTGGAGGTGTACCTGTGGATGTATTTCAAGGCTTACCTTCAAACTCAGTGCCTCTTTGCTTGACATCATGGGAAAATCAAAAGAAATCAGCCAAGGACCTTGTGAAGATGCTGGAGGAAACAGGTACAACAGGTACAAAAGTATCTATATCCACAGTAAAACGAGTCCTATATCAACAACCAAATCTGCCATTTAAAAAAGCCAGACTATGGTTTACAACTGCATATGGGGACAAAGATCGTACTTTCCTCTGGTCTGATGAAACAAAAATAGAACTGTTTGGCCATAATGACCATCGTTATGTTTGGAGGAAAAAGGGGGAGGCTTGCAAGCCAAAGACCACCATCCCAACCGTGAAGCACGGGAGTGGCAGCATCATGTTGTGAGGGTGCTTTGCTACAGGAGGGACTGGTGCACTCAACAAAATAGATGGTATCATGAGGAAGAAAAATGATGTGGATATATTGAAGCAACATCTCAAGACATCAGTTAAGTTAAAGCTTGGTCGCAAATTGGTCTGTTTGCCGGGTAGAGTAGTGGAAGCTATTTTGTAGATAACATCGCCGAAGTTGTGGATTGGTAGAATAGTCTGTTTTAAAGAAATTAAAGCTGAAATAAATAATTCTCTCTACTATTATTCTGACATTTCACCTTCTTAAAATAAAGCGGTGATCCTAACTGACCTAAGACAGGGACTTTTTAATAGGATTAAATGTCAGGAATCGTGAAAAACAAAGTTTTTAAATGTATTTGGCTATGGTGTATGTAAACTTCCGACTTGAACTGTATGTATTCACTCTCCTTCACAAGTAGACCCATATAAAATATAAGTGGATCCATTTTTAATGTACAACATCTCTCCCGCCAGTGTCGTCAGTTGGTGGCGGTGTGTGATGAGATTCTGTACTGCAGTCCAGAGGTGCTCCTTACCCACACTGCCCAGCTGAAGAGGGTTGACCTGGTGCCTGTCTTCGACAGCGATCACCTGGTAAGTAGGACACTGTCATTCTAATGAACCAATCAGATCTTCGACAGGCTCTAGCTAACCAATCAGAACATCTGCTATTGAGCCCAGTCTGTATCTCTTACTCTGTCTGTCTCTACCTCTACCTCCTCTCTACTTCCTTTCTCTACCTGTACTTCCTGTCTTTACCTCTACCTCTTGTCTCTACCTCCTCTTTACTTCCTGTCTCTCTCTCTGTCTAACTAATCAGACATAATTTCTTTACATTCCATTCGGAAAGTATTGAGACCCCTTGACTTTTTCCACATTTTGTTACATTGCAGCCTTATTCCAAAATGGATTAAATGAAACATTTTCCTCATCAATCTACATACACTACCCCCTAATGACAAAGCGAAAACAGGTTTTAGAAATGTGTGCTAAATTATTATAAATTAAAAACATACCTTATTTACAGAAGTATTTAGACCCTTTGCTATGAGACTGGAAATTGAGCTCAGGTACATCCCATTTCCTTTGATCATCCTTGATGTTTCTACAACTTGATTGGAGTCCACCTGTGGTAAATTCAATTGATTGGACATGATTTGGAAAGGCACACACCTGTCTATATAAGGTCCCACAGTTGACAGTGCATGTCAGAGCAAAAACCAAGACATGAGGTCAAAGGAATTGTCCGTAGAGCTCAGAGACAGGATTGTGTCGGCAAAGGGTACCAAAACATGTCTGCAGCATTGAAGGTCCCCAAGAACACAGTGGCCTCCATCATTCTTAAATGGAAGAAGTTTGGAACCACCAACACCCTTACTAGATCTGGCCGCCCGGTGAAACGGGAAGGAGGGCCTTGGTCAGTCAGGTGACCAAGAACACGATGGTCACTCTGACAGAGCTCCAGAGTTCCTCTGTGGAGATTGGAGACACTTCCAAGTGGACAACCATCTCTGCAGCACTCCACCAATCAGGCTTTTATGGTAGAGTGGCCAGATGGAAGCCACTCTTCAGTAAAAGGCACATGACAGCTTGCTTGGAGTTTCCCAAAAGGCCCCTAAAGAACTCTGACTATAAGAAACAAGATTCTCTGGTCTGATGAAACCAGGATTGAACTTTTTGGCCTGAATGCCAAACGTCACATCTGGAGGAAACCTGGCACCATCCCTAAGGTGAAGCATGGTGTTGGCAGCATCATGCTGTGAGAATGTTTTTCAGCGGCATGGACTGTGAGACTAGTCAGGATTGAGGCAAAGATGAACGGAGCAAAGTACAGAGAGATCCCTGATGAAAACCTGCTCCAGTGAGCTCAGGACCTCAGACTGGGGCAAAGGTTCACCTTCCAACAGGACAATGACCCTAAGCACACAGCCAAGACAATGTAGGAGTGGGTTCGGGACAAGTCTCGGGATGTCCTTGAGTGGCCCAGCCAGAGCCCGGACTTGAGCCTGATCGAACATCTCTGGAGAGACCTGAAAATAGCTGTGCAGCGACGCTCCCCATCCAACCTGACAGGGCTTGAGAGGACCTGGGAGAAACTCTCCAAATACAGGTGTGCCAAGCTTGTAGCGTTATACCCAAGAAGACTTGAGGCTGTAATCGCTGCCAAAGGTACTTCAACAAAGTACCGAGTAAAGTGTCTGAATACGTAAGTAAATTTGATATTTTTTTATTTTTATACATTTGCAAAAACAATCAAACTTTTTTAGCTTTGTCATTATGGGGGATTGTGTGTAGATTGAGGAATAAAAAACAAACATCTATTTTAGAATAAGGCTGTAACGTAACTGTGGAAAAATTCTTTGTCTGAATACTTTCCGAATGCACTGTTTGTCATCCTGATTGTCCTTTAGGGATGACTCACGTTCTCGTCCTCTCTCTATGCTCTACTTCTTTCACACTCAGTACTCCTCATTTCATTTCTGTTTCATCATTCTCTCTGATACTTTATTCAAACTTCTTGTACACTTTCTCCTCGGCCTAGCTCTCTCGCTCTATCCAATCAGTCCTCAATCGACCTTCTCTTTTGTTATAGGTGTCTCATTTGCTCTCCTTTTCTCTTTGCTTCAATTCAATTCAAGGTCTTTATTGGCATGGGAAACGTGTTAACATTGCCAAAGCAAGTGAGGTAGATAATATATAAAGTGAAATAAACAATAAAAATTAACAGTAAACATTACACATACAGAAGTTTCAAAACAATAAAGACATTACAAATGTTATATTATATATATACAGTGTTTTAACAATGTACAAATGATTATAAAATAAATAAGCATAAATATGGGTTGTAATTACAATGGTGTGTGTTCTTCGCTGGTTGCCCTTTTCTTGTGGCAACAGGTCACAAATTTTGCTGCTGTGATGGCACACTGTGGAATTTCACCCAGTAGATATGGGAGTTTATCAAAATTGGATTTGTTTTCAAATTCTTTGTGTATTCTTTGTGGATCTGTGTAATCTGCTTCTCTCTCCTACGTTTTCTGACGTTTTTTCCCTCAGTTTTTCGTTTTCACTCCGTCGAGGTGAAGTTTCACCATCACCCCTGGGGCAGCGTTTTAAAGATGGGGAAAGATGGGTTTTTTTCAGGGGGGGGGAATAACATTCTACGATAAAGCATTGCATGGTTCTAACATGGCCTACTATTACTAACGAGATGAGTGGATTGGATAGTCATAAATTAGGTTAATAATCTAGCTGACGCACTGTTGGCAAAAAATATGGTTCTCCTTTCCTTGTCCTTTTATTTGGACATCCACAGCTCAGCCCCAGCTGGAGGGACATTTTCTAGGAGGATCTGAGAAATATCTGACACATCCACAGCTCAGCCCTAGCTGGAGGGACATTTCACAAACGCATTTCATGCAATTCTCCATTACTTTATTATCTATGACTGGAGACCATTAGCATACTCTTTAATACCACAAAATGACAGGGAATGCTGATCAGCTGACACTGACAAACTAAGCTCAATAAAAACAACCTTGTCTTGAATCCAACCATCTAATCAAGGCCTATGAAAGGGAAGATGCATATTGTAGGCTATGACGTCTATCTAGCCTGGAGGAGGAAATGATTGTCCTAAAAAACTTGTCACGGACTCACCTAATAATAAAGACAGTGAATATGCCCCACAAAATCAACTGGAATATGCTCTCTGCTATTGTGGCAATAAGATTGCTGGCTTAATAGCCTATTGGGAGTTTTTCACATTTTGATAGCCTAACTAAAGACCATCTGATCTTGGTCTCCTCTCTTTTGTGTTTTTCCCACAATTTGTATTTTTAAATATTGTATTGTGATAGGCTTACGCCTATTTTAGTTGCTTTTCACTGACAGCCGCAAATCAATGATCAGCTCTGATATTTGCTACATGCGTGGCCCAAATTGTAGGCTTCCCAAACTCTGTGCTTCCAGGCTGTATGCGCTTGTGATTTTAAAACAATCCTCAGCTATTAAAAAATAATAAATTAAATAATAAAAAGCGAATGATCCTCTGTGGCAGATCATGCTCTCTGGTGTAGTGTTTTGAAGGATTTCATTTATTTTTGTTAGGGGATGCTTTTGGACACGCCTTCTATGCCACGCCTCCTATGCCACCACTCCTATGCCACCACTCCTATGCCACCACTCCTATGCCACCACTATCAATCAATCAAATGTATTTCTGAAGCCCTTCTTACATCAGCTGATGTCACAAAGTGCTGTAACAGAAACCCAGCCTAAAACCCCAAACAGCAAGCAATGCAGGTGTAGAAGCATGACCAAATGTATGTGGACGCCTGCTCGTCGAACATCTCATTCCAAAATCACGGGCATTAATACAGAGTTGGTCCCCCCCTTTGCTGCTATGACAGCCTCCACTCTTCTGGGAAGGCTTTCCACTACATGTTGGAACATTGCTGGGAACTCGGTAATGAGTGTTGCAACAGAGGACAGACGTTTTTTACGTGTTATATGCTTCAGCACTCGGCGGTGCAATTCTGTGAGCTTGTGTGGCCTTCAGCACTCGGCGGTGCCATTCTGTGAGCTTGTGTGGCCTTCAGCACTCGGCGGTGCCATTCTGTGAGCTTGTGTGGCCTTCAGCACTCGGCGGTGCCATTCTGTGAGCTTGTGTGGCCTTCAGCACTCGGCGGTGCCATTCTGTGAGCTTGTGTGGCCTTCAGCACTCGGCGGTGCCATTCTGTGAGCTTGTGTGGCCTTCAACTTCTCGGCTGAGCCGTTGTTGCTCCTAGATGCTCCCACTTCACAATAACAGCACTTACCGTTGACCAGGGCAGCTCTAGCTTGACGAACTGACTTGTTGGAAAGGTGGCATCCTATGATGGTGACATGTTGAAAGTCACGGAGCTCTTCAGTAAGGCCTTTCTACTACCAATGTTTGTCTGTGGAGATTGCATGGCTGTGTGCTTGATTTTTATACACCTGTCAATAACGGTTGTGGCTGAAATAGAAAAATCCACTAATTTGAAGGGGCGCCCACTGTGGGAGTGCACCCTCTGACCAGAGCACCCACTGTGGGAGTGCACCCTCTGACCAGAGCACCCACTGTGGGAGTGCACCCTCTGACCAGAGCACCCACTGTGGGAGTGGCCATTTTGTATTGTTGTTTTAAAGAAGAAGAAGAAGAGGGAACAAAAAGTAAGTTGACAGTTGGGGGCGATGTGACCTGTCAGAGTGATTGGTTAGAATAGATCATTTGGGGTCATTGTTAATAGACCTTGGCTGACTGGGGTTATCTTCTGGGAGCAAGGTAATGGTTGTTGAAGTGGAGAGAGTGATGACTGCAGTCTGGTGCGTGTCACATTGCACTGCAGCGATTTAAAAAAAAACCTGTTGTGTTTTAAATGCATGGGCCCACTGGGACATGAGCCCACTGATGTGTTTCAAAGGCAACATGCAAGGCAGTGATCGCTTTCACCTTATCCAATGAGAGTTATGGAACCAGGTCTGTCTCTCATCCTCCCATCATCACGGCTCTCTCCCTTCATCTTCAGGCAACAGCTGGGCAGTGTTCATTAGGGCAGCAAACGGAAGAAAACAAACTGAAACAGGGAGGGATTATTATATCATGTTCAATTAGAAACGCTTGTCTTCGCTTCCCATTGCAAAACGTTTTGCTTCGTTGTACCCTCATGAATACAACCATTGAGTCTGAGGGGACGTGGTGGTGGCCTTTCACATTCAGATCTGCTCCAGTCCATAAGTCTAAAAGCCCCAGGAGTCATGTGATGTATATTGATCACGGTTGGGCTATGCATGGTTCCCCTTACCGTGCCTGTGCAAATATCAATAAGGACCCCAAGAGAGAAGTGACATACAGGTAGATAGATCACTATGGGACAGGTAGCCTAGCGGTTGAAGGGAAACTCAACACAGAAATATATTTTGATTTTTGTTTCATTAGTCCATTGTTGATATAGTCCCAAAATCTTTTCCATGTCAGCAATCAAGTTTTCAAGATGTACAACTTTCAAAATAAGGAAATAGATCTTGAAAACTTGATTTCTGGGACTACTGTATATCAACAATGGACTAATTAAAAAAATTCCCAAATATTGTTTTGGTGTGGAATGTTGGGCCAGTAACCAAAAGGTCGCTGGTTCGGAATCCGCTAGCCGACTAGGTTTTAAATGCATATGTCAATGTGCCCTTGAGCAAGGCACTTAACCCTAATCGCTGTCATTCTGGATAAAATCATCTACTACACGACTAAATTGACAAATGTAAATGTTATCAGTATGGACATACAGGTAGATCCAGTGGTGGGCCGTCAGGGCCAGCAAGGCCTTCTCTGCTGGCCGAAACATCATCAGAATATATATATTTTTTAAATATATTTTCCCACAAATATGTAGTAAATTATTCCCCAGAGTAAGAGTTACACTCTTCATTTCATAGCATTCCTCTTGGTTGCACTGCTTCCAGCCCCAGGTTGAGATTTGGAGGGCTCGTCTTTGTTAGATATTTTATCCAATCATATTCAGCCATCATGTGTTGCCATGGGTCTAAAATCTGCCCTCAGGCCTTCAGAATCAACAGTGTGGGCGCTTGTAGCTTAAAGTGAATGGAAATAAAAATTTAGTGTCAACCAATCAGCTTTAGAGTTGGCTATTGTATGCCTGCTGGCTGGCTCCAGTGTTACACAGGAGCCAGCTAGCAGGCGTAGTGCCTGCATGTCTTTTGATTGGATTACCAATATTGAGAGGCAGGTCCTATATGGGCAGGTCTCAGAACTAGGAAACTGAAATTGATAAACAAATTAATTTGCCTACTACTAAGCTGTTTTTTCAACCCACAATGGCGGAAGGAGAAGATATCGATTTGGTCGAGGATATAATTATAACGCCATTCTCAAGATAAACTTTTCACGAAAAGTTAGACATTGTCAGGAGAGGTAGACGCCGACGCTACAAAGCCGACGCTACAAAGACAGGCTCCGAGAAGCACTGCAAACTGTACTGCTGGGAATGCCTATTATTTCGATTGATCGATTTGGTGTTTGGAGCCACACTGGCTTTGCAAACCTGAGTTGTCTAACCAAGGCAGCAATGAGACACAAGTACGGCTGGGCACTTACAAACAATGGTGCTTTTGAAAACTTTTGGGGACACCCGAATGGATCTACAACTCAACGAACAAGCACGCAGTGCAACGAAGCTGCACAATGAAAAGGTATTGTACTCTTCCCCTGCAATTCTCTGAATAAAAATGTCAATTTCAAGGTGACGCAGCACCTGGTTATACTGCGTTTCTGTCTAAATGTATAATGTCTAGAGCCATGGCATCATAATGATGGTAATAAGAGGTGGATTAATTCGGGTGGGACTGTGTAGGACTTC
Organism: Oncorhynchus masou masou; assembly: GCF_036934945.1. Taxonomy (NCBI): domain Eukaryota; kingdom Metazoa; phylum Chordata; class Actinopteri; order Salmoniformes; family Salmonidae; genus Oncorhynchus; species Oncorhynchus masou. The sequence continues at coordinate 49,140,619 of NC_088232.1, forward strand.
ACTGAAGGCCCAGGCCCCAGAACCACGGCACGCTACTGGGTAGATCACTATTAATCATTATATTTCCATGACAGGTGAAAGCTATGATCCCTTATTGATGTCACTCGTTAAATCCACTTCAATTGGTGTAGATGGAGAGGAGACAATTGAGACATGGATTGTGTATGTGTGCCAAGACAAGAGATTTAAGGGACTTTGAACACGGTATAGTTGTAGGTGCAGGGCGCACCGGTTTGAGTCAAGAACTGCAAAGCTGCTGTTTTTTTCACGGCCAACAGTTCCCCGTGTGTATCAAGAATGGTCCACCACCCAAAGGACATCCAGCCAACTGGACACTCGATATTAGAAAGGTGTACAGCACTCGGTGTACAGCACTCGGTGTACAGCACTCGGTGTACAGCACTCGGTGTACAGCACTCTGTGTAGAGCACTCTGTGTAGAGCACTCTGTGTAGAGCACTCTGTGTAGAGCACTCTGTGTAGAGCACTCTGTGTAGAGCACTCTGTGTACAGCACTCTGTGTACAGCACTCTGTGTACAGCACTCGGTGTACAGCACTCGGTGTACAGCACTCGGTGTACAGCACTCGGTGTACAGCACTCGGTGTACAGCACTCGGTGTACAGCACTTTTAGAACTGAAGTAGAATGAATTTCGAGACATGTTTGGGGGTTTGATTGCTGTGTAAGATGTTTAATTATGTTACGACTTTTGGCTAATTAATATTCAAGATAATTGACTGATTAATTACTGGAAAAATGAGTTGATCAGATTTATTTTATTTATTTTATTTGGTTATCCTATCGAAATGAATCTGAGGGGCACCATTACGGGTTGGATTATAGAGAGGCCCTTAAATTAATTCTCATTAGTTATCGTTAACCGTTATACCATGAATCTTATATTAACAATAGGCTTAGTCAACAGTGAATTTAATATATTCTCATTCTGAACAGTTGAGAAGCTCTAAAACCTCAAGCACCCAATTGCTTGCAAATGAACTCAATGCCACAAATAATTCACTGAAGGTTTTATTCTATCCTTCCCCCCCTCAACCCTGTCCTCCAGAGCCCAATCAGAGCCCAATGGGCCATTACCATTACATTTTCAATGCACTTACTCTAAACAAAACCCAATAGGAGTAATGGCTTGTATTGCCTTGACATACGGAAGGTCTGGTGTTCTGAATATGAGTGTGTGTGTGTGTGTGTGTGTGTGCGCGGGCGCCCTTGCTTGCGTGTGTGAATACTGTGTATTTAAAAATGCAATTTGTTAGCTAACATCAGTCTGCCATAGAGGGAGACTTAACAAGTGCTTTGTAAAAACCCACAAATATCAGGGGATTACCACGCTAGATAGAATCAGTAGGAAACATGAACCTCATGGCATCGTCTGTAAGCCAGTATAATCACAATATAATGATGCCGCTATTAACTATAAAGGAGTCATGTTTATCACAAGCTGTTAGTGGGAGGGCTGTTCGCACTTCACACCGCTCTGGGCAAAAGTAGTCCAGTATATAGGGAATAGGTAGCCACCTGCTGCCCTGGGGTGGCAGCGTAGCCTAGTGGTTAGAGCATTGGACCAGTAACCAAAAGGTTGCAAGTTCAAATCCCGAGCTGACAAGGTACAAAATCTGGCATTCTGACGCTGAGCAGGCAGTTAACCCACTGTTCCTAGGCAGTCATTGAAAATAAGAAATTGTTCTTAACTGACTTGCCTAGTAAAATAAAATAAAAAAAATAAAAAAAGGTTATGCATTATTATTATTATTTTTCTATTTATTTATTTAACCTTTTATTTAACTAGGCAAGTCAGTTAAGAATTTGTTCTTATTTACAATGATGGCCTACCCCAGCCAAACCCCAACCCTGTTGATGCTTGGGACAGCCAAACCCTAACCCGCTATATGGGACTCCCAATCACAGCCGGTTGTGATACAGCCTGGAATCGAACCAGGGTTTGTAGTGAATCCTCTTGCACTGAAATGCAGTGCCTTAGACCGCTGTGCCACTCTGGAGTTATCGAGATTTATTAGTGGGGATTTAGTGTTGTGAAAGAGAATGGCTACTTAAAGTAGTGAAATGGTCGTAGGTGAAATAGCTGAGTGAAATGTCCTGCTTGGTTGAAGAAGGCTGCATAGTTAGGGCCAAGAGGTTTTTTTTTACCACGTGACCTGATTATGAATTGCTCTATAGCAGAGGTGTCAAACATGGTTCGAGTTAACATTTTAGATACATTTTTTATATTTGGGTGTGGGGGGTGTGTGTAACTCAATCTACTTTAAAATGACTGAAACCATACTGAAACTGTAGAAATAAAGGACCTCCATTCATACAGTATCTTGACTGTCCAGCTCGCTAACTATCACCTAAATGAAAGCTGGACAGTCAGGAAGCATCGAAGAAGAAAAAAAATATATATTTTATTGACGACGAGGGAAATATAACCAATTTTCAGTGTGGGCCCGCCAGACCTCGTTGAAGACCAAACACAGCCCCTGGGGCTAAATGAGGTGGACACACCTGCTCTACAGGCTGTTACTAGGCCCTGCAGTTTTTCTTTGTCAGGTGACCAGGAAAAACTCTTTGCACTACACATATTGTTTACATATAAGCAACTCCATTCCGACAGTAAAATCCATCCTGACTCGGTTATGTCTGAAACTAGCCTGGTCCCAGATTTCTATGTGCTTTTGCCTTCCCCATTGTCATTGTTTGGCATGACAATTCCATAAGAAGTTTGCAAGAGAGCAGAAACCATCTAGCATCCAGGCTAGGATACTAACTCTACTGAATCTGCTTTAACAGTACATTGAAGTAATGAGTGATGAATGAGGTTTATCCGGACTTTATAGGCTGGGGTTTGGTTATACTCACCCAGTCAGATGAAGGCTTGCCAGGGAAAGGAGAGGGAACAGCGTTTTAGTACAATCTCTTCTCTGGGATAGCCTGCCTGGGATAAAGATGTTGATAAAGATGGCTACTCCTAATGGAGTCTATCTGAAGCATTCTGGATGCCATCTAACTTCCGAGCGAGAGATTCCATTTGTTTATTATTAGGATCCCCGTTAGCCGACGCCAATGGTGACAGCTAGTCTTAGTGGGGTCCGTCTCATAATGAGAAATACATTAGACAAAATACTTAAAAATTGACATACATTTACATGAGATAAAAGGGAGTTCCATGCACTTATGATACTGTACTTTTCCCTGAATTTGTTCTGGACCTGGGTACTGTGAAAAGACCCCTGGTGGCATGTCTGGTGGGGTAAGTGTGTGCATTGAGTGTGGCATCAAAAAAGCAGAGTATCTCTTTATTATGGACATACCTCTTCCCCATCTTTACAACCATTGAATATATGTGTTTTGACCGTGACAGTTTACAATCTAAGGTAACATCAAGTGATTTAGTCTCCTCAACTTGTTCAACAGCCACACCATTCATTACCAGATTAAGCTAAGGTATAGATTTCAAGGAATGTTTTGTACCAAATACAATGCTCTTAGTTTTAGAGATGTTCAGGACCAGTTTATTACTGGCCACCCATTCCAAAACTGACTTCAATTCCTTGTTAAGGATTTCAGTAACTTCATTGGCTGTGTCTGCTGACACATATGGTTGAGTCATCGGCATACATGGGGACACACATTTTGTTAAATGCCAGTGGCAGGTCATTGGTAAAAATAGCAAAGGGTAGAGGGCCTAGAGAACTGCCCTGCGGCACACCACACTTTACACGTTTGACATTAGAGAAGCTTCCATTTAAGAAAACTTGCTGAGTTTTATAGATTGATAGATAGATTGATACATCTGAATCCGCAATATGGCAGAGGTTGAAAAGCCATACAGTAAGATTTCTCAACAATAGGTTATGGTCAATAATATCAAAGGTTGTACTGAAATCTACCAGTACAGCTCCCAAAATCTTCTTATCAATTTCTTTCAACCAATCATCAGTCATTTGTGTCAGTGCAGTACATGTTGAATGCCCTTCTCTATAAGCATGCTGAAAGTCTTGTTCATGTTTACAGGGAAATAGCAGTGTATTTGGTACACAATGACTGACATGACAAGAGGAAAACTGATGATGCACTACCCAATTTAGAAATTGCACCTTGCATTGAACCAGTTAAGGTCAAAGGTCAAAACACAGTGGATTTCACATCCATCATGAGGCTGTAGTGTGCTGTGACTGTCATACAGTCTCCAATAGTTTTGTATCTATCTGCTTATCTTTGGCAGTCACCCTCGGACTTCTGTGACAAGATATTAGCTGGGGACGAGGTGATCCAACTCAATGACCAAATAGTGGTGAGTATATTGTGCACACACACACACACACACACACACACACACTGGCTGAGTCTGGCCCAGCCAAGCATGATTAATAATGATTATGACTGTAATAACGTTATCTGCCACAGTGGAGACTTGATCTGATAGTCATTGTCATTATCAGAGATCAAATCTAATGAGAGAGTTGAGCCATCAAGGTCTTAATAGTGTAACTCAGAGACCATGGGTGTTAACTGGTAATAGAATTTACATATTGGTATAAGAATTGAATCCATGCCATTAAATAAAACATCTCATTGA